>NC_043702.1:98046703-98095533 GCF_006229205.1 Suricata suricatta | reverse complement strand
GCTCAGAACCTGAAGCCTGCTTCGGATTCTATGTCTCCCTCTCTCTCTGCCCCTCCCTTGCTCACTCTCTCTCTCTCTCTCTCAAAAGTAAATAAACATTAAAATAATTATAAAAAAGGTTTTCTCTTCCTCTCTGTAAATAAAGTCAGGTTTCCAAATTCAGTCAAACATGTGGGACCATCCCTCAGTTTTTCCATCTCTAGATTAGATCAGTGTGTCCCATGGTAGCATCAGACTCACTTCATGCACTTGTTCAGAATGCAGATTCCTGGGCCTCACCCCAGGGTCCCGGAACCAGAACTGTAGTTAAATAACTATATGCTTGACTCAAGGGAAAAGTCTCTACTTGGAGGGCTGGGTTCACACCTATAGACAGAGAGACATCTGTGAAACAGCCACATGCACAGAGAGTTGTGGAATGGTCCCTGGCCTTGCCAAAAAAAAAACCTTAAAGGCCATGAAATTCTCCAAATAAGACGTGCACGGATCTGTTGTTCATACACAGAGCAAAGCAGTTTACGGAAAGATAAAGATAAAAGTGGGATGAGCCAGCCAGTAATAGAGGAAGAGGGAGTGTTTATAGAATCAGGGTTTCTTCAACTCAGTGTCCACTGGATGTCCGTCAGAGCAAATCATTGGTCATGGAGCAAAAGGAAAGAAGGACGGTCAGTGTGTGCACACGCATTAGTGGCTTTTTCTACCGTGAAGGAAATGGAAGGAGAGCGAAAACTGTGGGAGGGTTGTTAGGATGGGGTAGAGTCTCCTGCCTGCTGTTGGGACGCAGCAGTCCTGGGCACAGGCTCCCAGGACAACTGCCCTTTCCACCGCCTTTGCCTGGGTCTGAATCTGGCTTACCACAGCTCTTATCCAGTCGTTTGTGCCTCTTACCAGAAAACCTCACCGTAGCACCTCCTGCCCTGTCCCTTCCACACGGATGGGACAGTGGTTCTCAGAACTGCCCCTGTCCCTGTTCTCAAGGACCCTTGAGCCTCCTCAGCTGCCCGCAGAAGACGTACTTGCTCTCCCACCAGGGGGAGCTGCTGAGCAACACCGATCACCTACTTCCGTCTTTCTAATGCCTTCTTCAAGTTATTCTGAGACACATCAAGCTGGGGACACTGAGGATGAGATGTCTGTGATCTGTGTCAGGCTTATTTAAAGCTGATTTTTATTTATTTATTTTAAAAAATGTCAATATTTACTTATTTTTGAGAGAGAGAGAGACATAGCATGAGTGGGGGAGGAGCAGAGAGAGAGGAAGACACAGAATCTGAAGCAGGCTCCAGGCTCTGAGCTGTCAGCACAGAGCCCAATGCAGGGCTCAAACCCGCGAACTGTGAGACCATTGCCTGAGCCGAAGTTGGACACCTAGCCAACTGAGCCACCCAGGTGCCCCTGATTTTTATTTATTATTAGAGAGAGAAGAGAGAGCAAGCAGGAGTGGGGCAGAGAGAGAGAGAGGGAGACAGAATCCCAAACAGGTTCTGCACTGTCAGCCCAGAGCCTGACACAGGGCTCAAACTCATGAAACACGAGATCATGACCTAAGCCGAAGTCAAGAGTCAGATGCTCAACCGACTGAGCCACCCAGATGCCCCTGTCTTAGGCTTTTAGGTTTCTCTTGCCTTTCTGGTTGGAGCCCTGCTGGGGTCTTCTGCCTGGTCCTCGCCCACACCGAGCTGTCCTGTGATGGCTTGTCCGTATCATTGGTGGGAACTGCCTGCTCTGACCCTCCTAAGTCCGCTGCCACCCTGACCCAGCTCCTGCCCCTTTGCTTCCAGGCTCCATGTTCCTTTTATTCACACTGAAAATATATCTACATCCAGGAAAAGCCACACTTGCTTGGTGCATGAATTTTGATAAATGCATATAGTCATGTACTCACTCCCATAATCAATTTACAGGATGGCTCCAGTCCCCACCATGAACTCTTGCTGTCCCTTCTGTGTTATTCTCTCCCCTGGCCTCTAGCCCCCGACCACTACTGATTTGTTCCTATAATTCTGCCTTTTCCAGAATGTCATAAATTGTCCATGACATTTTCCAGAATGTCATGGAGTCATACATTCTGCAGCCCTTCGAGTCTGGCTTCCTTCACTCAGTGGAATGCATTTGAGATTCACCATTTTGTTGCCTGTGTGTCACTAGTTCATGTTTTGTTTTGTTTTAATTGCTGAGCAGGGTTTTGTCATCCGCAGCAACTACAGTTTGTTTATCCATCCACCACTTGAGGATGCGGTGGGTTGTTTCCAGTTTTGGGGCGATTATGGATGCAGCCAGTATAAACACTTCTGTATAGGTTTTTGTGAGAACATATGTTTTATTTCGCTTGGATAGGTACCAAGGACTGGGACTGCTGGGTCGTGTGATCAATTACGTTTAACACTGTCAGAAACCGCCAGGTGGCCGAACTATTTTGTATATATGCACACACAAGAAATGTGTAACAGTTTGTGTGTATGTCTACATATATAGATGCACATATACCCATATTTATATGTATACACAATGTGTGAGAATATGTCTATATACACACATATTTGTATTTGTATATATGTATATATAAACACGTGTGAATATGCATGTAGATAGACACACACATTTGTATTTGGATGTCTACAGACACAGCAATGGCACTGGCTAGGACCTCCAAAGCAATGTGAAGTAGGAGTTGTGAGTGGACATCCTTTCCTTGCTCTTTTTTTTTTAATATTTTTTTAATGTTTCATTTAATTTTGAGAGAGAGAGAGAGAGAGCGCGTGAGCAGGGGAGGGTCAGAGAGAGAGACACACACACACAGAATCTGAAAACAGGCTCCAGGCTCTGAGCTAGCGGTCAGCACAGAGCCCGACGCGGGGCTTAAACCCACGAACTGTGAGATCATGACCTGAGCCGAAGCCAGATACTCAACCGACTGAGCCACCCAGGTGCCCCTCCTTGCTCTTGATCTCAGGGGAAAGTGTTCAGTCTTTCACTAGAAGGCATGACATTACTTGTCTGTTCTTGTAAGTGCCCTTGGTCATGTTAAGGATGTCCTTTTCTGTTCCTAGTTGGCTGACCGTTTTCTTTTTATCATGAGTGAGTTTTGAAATTTGTTACATGCGTGTCTTGCATCTATTCTGATTATCATACGTGTTTTTCTTTAGCCTTTTGATTTGGTAAATTGTTTTGACTGATGATTGAATGTTGAACAAACCTTGCATTCCTGTGATAAATGCCAAGTGGTCATGATGTATTTTCCTTTTAATATTGTATTGGATCCAATTTTCTAACATTTCATAGATTTTTCCATCTATGTTAATTTTTTCATTTTTCATTCCAAGTATTAGAAATTTCTGTGTTTTTTTCTTTTTTTTTTTCTCATGGTCAGTTTGGCTAGAGATTTATTAATATTATTGATCTTCTCAATAAAACAAGCTTTTGGTTTCATTGATTCTATTGTTGTTATTTCCTAGAGAGAGAGAGTAGGGGAGAGAAACAGAGGGAGGAGAGAGAATCTTAAGCAGTCTCCATAATGAAGAGCCTGATGCAAGGCTCTATCCCATGACCTTGGGATCATGGCCTGAGCCAAAATCAAGAGTTGGATGCTCAACCAACTAACCTACCCAGGCCCCCCAATTCTATTGTTTTTAATATATTGTTTTAGTGAAATAATTTGTGTTCTGGTCTTATCTTTATTATTTCCTTCCTTCTGTTTGCTTTCAGTTTAATTTGTTCTAATTTTTCTTTTTTCTAAGTAGGTTTCACTCCCAGCATGGAGTGTAATGGCATGGCTTGAATTCACCCTGAGATCAAGACCTGAGCTGAAGATCAAGGTCATAAACTCAGGGCACCTGGGTGGCTCAGTCAGTTGAGCATCAGACTCTTAGTTTTCTCTCTGGTCATGGTCTCGTGGCTTGTGGGTTCAAGCCCCATATCAGTCTCTGTGCTGGAAGTGTGGATTCTGCTTAGGATTCTCTCTCTCCTCCTCTCTCTGCCCCTCCTCTGCTCACTCTCTTTGTCTCTCTCTCTCAAAATAAATAAGCTTAAAAAATTTAAAAAATAAAGAGTGAGACATTCAACTGATTGAGCCACCCAGATACCCTGTTCTAATTTTTCTAGTTAAAGTTCAAAGGTAAATTATTTTATTTATTTATTTATCTACTTATGTATTTATTTATGAGAGAGAGAAGGCACAAGTGAGTGAGGGGTAGAGAGAGAGGAGGAGAGGGAGAGGGAGAGAGGGAAAGAAAGAGAATCCTATAAAGGCTCTGCTCTGTCAGTGCAGAGCCTAAAGTGGGGTCAAGCTCACAAACTGTGAGATCATGATGTGAGCCCAAGTTGGATGCTTAAGTGACTGAGCCACCCAGGTGCCTTGGAAGCTATAATTATTTATTTGAGATCTCTTTTTTCCCTAATATAACCACTTAGGGCTAAAAACTTCCCTAGAAGTGTTACTTTAGTTACATGTCATAAGTTTTGATGTATTGTTTTAATTTAATTCATTTCAAATTTCCCTAGTGATATCATCTATGACCTACGAATAACTTTAGAAGTATGTTGTTTATTTTTTTAATGGTTTATTTATCTATTTTGAGAAAGAGAGAGAGAGAAAGAGAGAGAGAGAGAGAGAGAGAGAGAGAGAGAGAGAGAGAGAGGATGAATCCCAAGCAGGCCCCATGTTGTCTGCACAAAGCCCGAAGTGAGGATG
Organism: Suricata suricatta; assembly: GCF_006229205.1. Classification (NCBI taxonomy): domain Eukaryota; kingdom Metazoa; phylum Chordata; class Mammalia; order Carnivora; family Herpestidae; genus Suricata; species Suricata suricatta. The sequence continues at coordinate 98,090,843 of NC_043702.1, read as the reverse complement.
TGGGGCTCGATCCCATAAACTAAGAGATCATGACCTGACCTGAAATGAAGAGTCAGACGCTTAACCGACTGAGCCACCCAGGCACCCCAGGAAAGATTTTTATCTTCTATTTTCTAAGTGGCTAGATTTGTAAGGTAAGGTCAGGCCTGGAAATAGAAGTTGGGGAGTCACTGCTTACAGGTGGAGACATTAACAATGAGTGAACTCACAAGGGAGTTTGGGAAGCCTTCCAGAAATTGGCAGTGCTGGTGAGGGATGCCAATGTCAGGAAAGAAAGAGTCGCTAGCCTTCTCATTCTAGACGCCCATTCAAATTCACCTGATTGGAACAATCTGGGTGTCAAGAAGATAAATATTTAAATAAAATTGGAGGGTATTATGGGTTGAGTTGTGTCTCCCAAAATGATACGTTAAAGCTCTAAACTCTGGTATCTATTAATGCAACCTTATTTGGAAAGAGTGTCCTTGCAGATGTAATCAAGTTAAGATGAGGTCATTAGAATGGGTCCTAATCCAATATGTCCTTATAAGAAGAGAGAAATTTGGACGTGGACTCACAGGAAGAACGCCATGTGACAACAGAGGCAGAGACTGGAGAGAAGCTGCCACACTGAAGGCTGCTACCGGCAACCGGGGGAGGCGAGGCAGGATTCTCCCTACCAGGTTCAGAAGGAGCAAGCCCTTATCTACACTTAGATTTTAGAATTCTAGCCTTCAGAACTTCTGATGTTTTAAGCCACCCAAATTGTGGGACGTTGTTACGACAGCCCTAGAAAACTAATCCAGAGTGGGCGACTTCCTTTTTCTGAGAAGTGTTCTGGTCTTCTTCCCCAGGCAGAGTGAAATAACAACAGCTAACATTTCCTGATCACTTACAACGCACCAGGCACTGTTCTGAGCACATCACATGAGTAATTCAATCCTGGAATGAGAATGTTCTCACTATCCCCACTTTGTAAATGTTAAATTTGATGGTAAGTGGCTTCCTACAGTCCCCCAGCGAGAGTACCTGGCAGACCTGGATCTTCAACCCAGTTCCCCATGTTCCCCAAATCCTTGCTAGTTTTAGATGATATTGGCTTTCTTTCAGTCTCAGGCTGTTTTTAAACTTTTATTATTTTATTATTATTATTATTTTTAATTTTTGAGAGACAGAGAGAGACAGCATGAGCAGGGGAGTGTCAGAGAGAGAGGGAGACACAGAATCTGAAGCAGGCTCCAGGCTCTGAGCTGTCAGCAGAGAGCCAGAGGCGGAGCTCAAACCTACGAACCATGAGATCATGACCTGAGCTGAAGCTGGACGCTTAACCGACTGAGCCACCCAGGCACCCTGCAGGCTGCTTTTAATCCCTGGACACTCTGCTCGACCCCATGCCAGCTCAGTCCTGCTCTGTGGGCACCCCTGGGCAGACAGGACAGTAAAAGCCAGAGGGGAGACGGGGCAAGACAGCAGTGAGAGGAAGAAGAAGAAAAAGGAGCGGGGAAACAGGACCTTATGCCCAGCTTCCTCAGAATCAGGAAAATAAACGTCAAGGACTGGTTGAAGACTGAACCAAGGATACAAAACTCTGCTCCTCTCCTACTCAGGCTCTGTCTTCTTTCTCAAAAATAAGTAAATGTAAAAAAGAAAAAAGAGTGACCAGATATAAAACCAACATATAAAAACCAATTGCATTTCTATATATGTAACAGCATAATCAATTAGTAATACAATAGAAATACAACAAAACTATAATGTAAAATATAATAATAAAAGCAAACAGCAACAAATAGAAAATCTATAAAGTATCTTGGAATTAACCTAGCCAAAAATTATAATAACCTATGCAAAGAATTACAAAAGTCTTTGAAGAAATTGAAAGAAGAATCAGATAAATGAATTAGAAAGCTCATTACTGTAAAAAATAATCGTTTTCCCTAAATTAATCATCCTAATGAGATTGCCAGAAAAATTAAAAAAAAAATTTTAAGGTTTATTTTTGAGAGAGAGAGAGACAGACAGACAGAGTGCAAGCAGGGGAGGGGCAGAGAGGGAAGAAGACAGAGAATCCAAACCAGACTCCAAGCTCTGAGCTGTCAGCACAGAGTCCAATGCCGCACTCAAACTCATGACCGTGAGATCATGACCTAAGCTGAAGTTGGATGTTTAACCGACTGAGCTACCCAGGTGCCCCTGGCAACAAAAATTTTTAATGCAACTTGGCAAATTCATTTTAAAATTAACCCAGAAGGCTAAATGGGCAAGAACTATTAGATAATTCTGAAAAAAATAATAAGGAAAAATAATACAAGAAGAAATGATTTAAAACTATGTTCTAATAGTGAGGTACTGAACAGGGTTAGGTAAATAGAGAAATGGAACAGAATAGAGAGCTATGTCTACATGGGTACTTGTGAGAAGTTAGAAGTTGGTGTCATAAATCAACGAGGTAAAGAGAGACTACTTAATAGATGGTATTAGAATAATTGGCTAGTGATCTGGAAAAATTAAATTAGATCTTTACTTCATGTTATAAACAAAGCAGCAAAAATTCCAAGTATATTAAAGACTTAATTATGGAATAATAACACTAAAAAATATTAGAAGATAATATGGGGAAAATATTTTTATAAGCTGGGAGTAGGAAAGATTTTTTTAAGTTTAATATTTATTCATTTTTGAGAGAGAGATAGAGGGTGAGTGGGGGAGGGGCAGAGAGAGAAGGAGACACAGAATCCAAAGCAGGCTCCAGGCTCTGAGCTGTCAGCACAGAGCCCGACGTGGGGCTCAAACCTACAAACTGTGAGATCATGACCTGGGCTGAAGTCAGACGCTTAACAGACTGAGCCACCCAGGTGCCCTGGGAGTAGGAAAGATTTTTAAACAAAACACATGAAGAACAAATGTACGGAAATAAACTGATTGATCTGACATCAAAAGGCATAACATGGACATGACAAAAGAAAACATGAAGTTAAAAGATGTGTAATAGAAAGAAAGGGCATGTGGACCATAGATATAATAGAGGTTTAATATACAGAGTAAATGAAGAGCTCTCACAACTCTAAAAGTAAAAAGGGACAGTCCAATAGAAAAATGGGCACAGGATATGAACATGTAATCCATAAAATAGGAAGTACAAATGGCCAATAATCATGTAAAAAGATGACCAGCCTCACTAATAATCAGGGAAATCCAAAGACAAATAGTGGTCAGAGCATTCCACGTGCAACTATTATACTGGTTAAAATCAAAGTTGGACGATATAAAGTGTTGGTGAGACAGGACACAAATAAATGAGTACTTTGTATCCTGATACAGGAAATGGAAATTGTATAGGCAAACACAGGACAATTTTACTTTTATAACTAAACATGTTCATACCTTGTAAACATGCTCATTCCACTTGCAGGAATCCATCAGAGAGAAGCTTGTGGAAGCATGTGCACTCATGCATGAGTTGCAGCTCCAGGAATATTTATGCGGCGTTCTTTGTGACAGAAGAAAATTGAAACAGCCTAAATGTTAAAGAAGAGAATAGGTGAAATCAATAGGGCACATACACTGATAAGAATGGATTCACTGGGGGCGCCTGGGTGGCTCAGTTGGTTGAACGACCGTCTTGGCTCAGGTCATGATCTCATGGTTTGTGGGTTTAAGCCCCGCATCAGGCTCTGTGCTGACAGCTTAGAGCCTGGAGCCTGCTTCAGGTTCTGTGTCTTCCTCTCTCTCTGACCCTCCCCTGCTCACGCTCTCTCTCTCTCTCAAAAATAAATAATAAATTAAAAAAAAATGAATTCCTTGGACTTAGAAGTGAAAACATGAACCACACCAGTGGCTCTCAAGCTTTTTGGTCTTGAGATCCCTTTGCCATCCTAAAAATTATGGAGGACCTCAAAAACCTTTCTTTTACTTAAATTTTTTCCATTTATTTATTTATTTATTTAGAGACAGAGAGACAGCACGAGCAGGTGAGGGTCAGAGAGAGAGGGAGACACAGAATCTGAAGCAGGCTCCAGGCTCTGAGCTAGCTGTCAGCACAGAGCCCAACGTGAGGCTCAAACCCACAAACCATGAGATCATGACCTGAGCCGAAGACGGACGCTCAACCGACTGAACCACCCAGGTACCTCCAAAAGCTTGTTTTTAAATGGAGGTTATAACTACTGATATTTACAACATTAGAAATTATAAGGCTGAGAAACTTAAAAAATCCCTACCAATTTGTTGAAAAAAAAAATCCATTATAGTTGATCATTCAATAGTGCAGGCATTAGGGGCACCTTACCCCCTGCCCAGCTGAAAATCCCTGTATATATTTTGACCTCCACAGGGGCACCTGGGTGGCTCTGTATGTTTGAGAGTCTGACTCATGACCTCAGCTCAGGTTATAATCTCACAGTTGGTGAGTTCGAGCCCTGTACTGGGTTCTCTGCTGTCACTGTGGAGCCTGACTCAGATCCTCTGTTCTGCCTCTCTCTCTCTGCCCCTCTCCCACTCATGCTCTGTCTCTCAAAATAAAATAAACATTAAAAAATAAAATAAAATAATTTTGACCCTCAGAAACTTAACTACTAGTTGCTTGCTGTCTACTGAAAGCTGTATTGATAAAATAAATAGCCGCTTAACACATATTTTGTATGCCATATGTATTATATGAATTTGTTACAAGAAAATCAGCTCAAGAAAGGAAAATGTTATTAAGAAAATCTTAAGGAAGAGAAAATGCATTTATAATACTGTATGTATTTATGGGAGAAAAGTCTGTGTGCAGGTGGATCCAACAAAGTGAAGGTTGCTTAAGGGTAAAGTGTACATATGAACCTAATATTTATATTAATATAAATAAAAGTTTAATGAAACATAGCTACATTTTCCCAAACTAAAATATTTCAGTGAAGAGTATGGCACTTTGCATCTTTTTACAAATCTCTTTTACTTCCAGCTTCCTAGAAAGATGGCTGGATTCTTACATTTGCTTCTGCAATCAGACTGCTGCACCTCAACAGTTAATGCAGTTTCTTGAGAACTCCATTGTGGATTCGTGATAGAGTAAGAGTGACAAAGACAAATAACTTCGGTGCAAATAGGGAAAGGATTTGATACCAGAAAGTTTCTCAGGCACCGAGTCCCCAGGTCACATTTTGAGAAGCCCTCAAATAGATCAACGCAGATTTGTTTCTTGTTTTTGAGAGGGAGGGAGGGAGGGAGGGAGGGAAGGGGGAAAGAGACAGAGAGTGCTTACAAGCAGGAGAGGGGCAGAGAGTCCCAAGTAGTCTACCTAGAGCTTGAACTCACAAACTATGAGATCATCACCTGAGCTGAAATCAAGAGTTGGTCGCTTAACCGACTAAGCCACCCAGTGTCCCATGTTTTTAACAATATTTTTTATTTAGTGTTTGAACATGGGTTCCACCAAAAGTCTGAAACAAGGGATTGCATGCAGGTTATTTATTTGAGGAAGTGATTTCTGGGATCAGGTGTTGGAAGGCTGAGTGAAATCGGGGGAGGGGGAACACGGAAAGCATGTCAGCGTGTGGGTCATTAAGCAGATGACTGCTGTGGGCAATGGGGACCCCTGAGAAACCATATAGCATACACCATAGAATTGTGCGCCCGAGACCCGGAAGTGTGGAATATATTGATTCACAGGTTCCCATCACCCAATGGTCAAGGATCGCCCCAGGGACGATGAACTCAGTGGCACTTCTGGGCTGACCAATGCACCAGAATGCCTGGGGCTGGCAGGGTGACATGCGAGGTGCAGCTGAGGTGAAGCTGTCAGGCTACACCTGGAAGCAGCTGGTTGCCATAGCAACCGTGTGCAAAAGGCAGGCCAAGAGGATATGAGATGGGGTCTAGGGGATATTCAACGCATGATGTGGGGTAACCACGTTGCAGAATAATACATACAGCAAGATGCCATCTATTTAAATAACAAATCCATCCATAGAATAGTATATATTTTCTTTTTTAAAATGTATTTATTTTGAGAGAGACACAGACAGAGCAAGTGGGGAAGAGGCAGAGAGAGAGAGAGAGAGAGAGAGAGAGAGAGAGAGAGAGAGAGAGGATACCAACTAGGCTCAGTGCTGCCAGCACAGAGCGCAACACAGGGCTTGAACTCAAGAAACTGTGAGATCATGACCTGAGCTGAAATCAAGAACTGGACTCAACCAACTGAGCCATCTAGGAGCCCCAGGAGAGGATATATTTTCTGAGTTTACACACATGTGAATCTGTTTTAAAAAAGTATTGGATTTGTATATACCAGATTGCAAGGGAAGCGATCTGGATTGCAAGGGGGGGTGGTCATTGAAGAGAACTTTAGGTTTTTCAGTAATTTCCTAACTTTCTTCTTCCCCAAGCTTTAAAAACAAAAGGCTAGAAACTCAAAAAGACATTTACTGAAGTTAATGTATAGAGTTTGCCTGTTCCCATTCTTCACGCAGGACAAGATTGGGGGTTCACATCCGAGCCAAGAAAAGAGGCTCCAAGAGAAAAGCTCATGGAGGGTGGGGTTCCTATAGGAAGGAGAGAATGGCATTTCTCCCTGAGCTGAATCTGTGCCCTGGGGTACTCGAGTGGCTGGCCAGTGAAGAAATTTTGGCTATTGGGTGGCAAGGGTCCATGATGGTTTGGGATTGAAGATGGACAGAGAAGGGCTTTTGCTTCCTCTCTGGAGAATTCTCAAGGTGGGAGACAGACCTGGAGCTGGATGTCAGATGAGGAGTCAGAGTCAGTTGCTGGGACGATGCACTTGCCTTCTTGGGCAAGACAAAGATGCACACGTTTTCTAGGAACCAAAGGGAAACCCCAGAAGTTGGGTTGAAGCTGTCCTGAAAAAAACCTACTCAAGAGAACAGCCTACTGTGTGGGAGAAAGTTCCCTGGGAAAAGGCTGTAAAGGGTGAACCACCAGGGTCTGGAGAGGGGGTGTCACAAAAAGATCAGTGCATCACTTGACATTGAGAAACTTCCTAGGGAGGGAGCTGAGAGGGAGCAAACAGGTCACCCCCTCCTCCTGTGCTAGCTGCTGGTCAGGTCTGAGCAGGAGGAAGTAAGAAGCTTTTGCCAGACTGAGTCTCACTGTAGACAAGACTGTGCTTTCCTTGCTTGAAAATACCACTAGGGTTATGACAGTTCAAAGTGACTGAAAAGCTACAGGACTGCCCGGGCTGTCATCAGGGACTAGGAAAGGAACACTGATGGAGCCAAGACAAAGAACCGTGACGGGAGAAAAAATAGAGCCATTTCTTGTTTATTTCCAATAAGTTGGGCCCATTCAATGAGATATTCTTATTTATATTTTAAAATATGTATACTGTAGGAAACCCTAGAAGCAAATTTGTCCAATTTTTACCTGGGATTAGTAGACTGCTGACTGTTTATTTAACCTCCAGTTGCCTTGTGAGTTTCCTATAAAAACCCAGTTTTGTTCAGGCACCCAGTTCTGTGAAGTCACGTGGGTCAGGAGCAATGGGTCGTCTAAGCCTGCAGCTCTCAAAGGGGCTGGTGCCATCCCCTAAGTGTGTTCTGAAAATTGGTGGTGGTTCTGTGGGGGAGGGGAGGGGCTGCTACATGCATTGGGGTGCAGGAATGGGGTCTAGGAATGCTAACCAGCCAGTAGTGTGTTGGACAATCTTAAGAAAATGGTCCCATGTCCCATGTGACTTTTTGATGTCCCATGAGACATTTATACAGGTTAACAACAACAACAACTGTTTCTAAGCCTAGAACTTGATATTAAACTCAGAGTATCATTTTGCACATTTTTGGTGTGCCCTGGAACCATATAAATCAAGGGAAGATTGCGCACTGTTTTGCTTGAAACTTTATCAAGAGTTCCTCACCATTGTGGAGAATCGTTCTGTTCTGTGGTGATGGCCTTGTGCTGGCTGAGTCATCTTATGCATCTGTCTGCATTTGTGGCTGTCACAGCCTTGGCATTTCCATGTGTAGCTGCCAGTATCTCCTGACTCCACCTCACCCCATATACTATACTGACTGGGCATTTGTTTATTCAAGGGTATATTTCTTTATTATAAATTACTTTTCAATTCTCCTTTACCTTACAGTTAAAGCATACTTTGTATTTAGAGGTCAATTATGTCATCTATGAATTTTGTTTCTGGATTAAAAGGGGGTTGTTATAAAAAAAAATAACTGTTTTCAAGAGGGCTAGTTGGGTCTAAGGGGTTGAGATGCACTGCTTGCTCTAAGATGGCCAGACTCGTTTCTTCCCTTATCCGTGCCTGGTCCAGGCATTGACATGTCACGTAATTCTGGCCTGTGGAGATACGTGGGCTACATCTGTGGAAGGGCTTCCAGGAAAGGTACTAAAAGTAAGCCCAAAGAAGACATGGCCTCTTTCCCACCTCTGGACATTGTCCTGTTTTATCATTTGCCTGATTCCCGTCACCATGAACTTGGGCTGAGTCCACACATGGAGGCCACAGAGTGGAGGAGTGGAAAGGACCTGGTCTTCACTCATATTGTTGAACTGGCCTAGAGCCAGCCCTAGGGTCAGCCCCCCTCCCACCCATTTGCATTTAATATGCATGTAAGTCAGTTGATATGGGGTGGCACTATGACTGAATATCATTGTCAGTTTTTAATTGATAAAATTTGCTTCCTCAGACCAAGAAAAACAAATAAAAACAAGCTCCCTTCCAGAAGAAAGAGGTGATAATGCATATGGTAGAAAACAAAAACACCACAAAAGTATTTAGAATGAAATATCAGCCTCCCCTACCCATCTCCTCCTGGCCTCCACCAGTCCACTCAGGTCTTTCCTGGGGCAACACATTACCAGCTCTTGCATCCCCTTCTAGAAATATTCTGTGCCTATGCAAGCACACTTCATTTTCAAATGTCTCATCATATATCATAAGTTCCTCCCTTCTTTTTCTTGTCAAATGATGATAGAATTAAGAAAGCAATTGTCTGAGATTTTCCTACAAGGAGGCTAATTAGGGAAGTATGCTTCTTGGCAGAGCGGAACGTGGGCAATGCTGTGGTTGGAAGCAGGCAGTCTGGAGCCAAGTCCTCCTGTGGGTGCCTCCACCCTAGCCTGAGTACCCAGACGGTCTGCAGGGGGCGGCTGGGCATGGGGAGAGCCCTGGGCTAGGAGCTGCTTGGCCCTTCAGAGCCTCAGTGTCCCCCCCACTCAACCCCTGTGGATCTCTATAGCCTCCTCCCACCCTCCTCTACCCTATTTAAATATTTATTTATTTATATTTATATTATATTTTATTTTATTTTTTAAGAGAAAGCACATGCATGGGCATGTGAGTAGGAGAAGAGAAGAGGGAGGGAGGGAGGGAGGGAAGGAAAGAGAGAGGGAGGGAGGGAGAGAGAGAGAGAGAGAGAGAGAGAAAGAGAGAGAGAAAGAGAGAGAATATGAATGAATCTTAAGCAGCTCCACGCCCAGTGTGAAGCATAATGTGGGGCTTGATCTCACCACTGTGAGATCATGACCTGAGCCAAAATCAAGAGTAAGACCTAAACTGGATGAGCCACCCAGGTGCCCCTCTACCCTCCCATTTTATTTTTTTTTAAGTTTATTTTATTTTGAGAGAGAGAGAGAAAGAGAGAGAGAGAGAGAGAGAGAGAGAGAGAGAGAGAGAGAGAGAGAGAGGGAGAGAGAGACGGGGTGAGAAGGGCAGAGAAAGGGGGAGACAGAATCCCAAGCAAGCTCCATGCTGTCAGTGCAGAGCCCGACATGGTGCTTGAACTCACAAACTGTGAGATCATGACCTGAGCCCAGATCATGCGTCAGATGATTAATTGACGGAGCCACCTGAGCATCTGTCTACCCTTCCATTTTAAATAAAGTCAATCAACACATTTTGCTTTGCTTGCTGCTCTTGCTTTCTCTCCTTCCCTAGCCTACCAAGTCTCTTAAAACACTCCATCTCCACTTTCTCTCTTCTGCAATCGTTTCTACTCTCTGTCAGGGGGTTGCCCTGGCCTCCTCTCTGGGGCCAGCCATATGGGGCTACAGTTGTGCTGCTGAGGCTGCCCAAGGGGACCTCTAAAAACCTGCTTAGAACCGAGGCAGCATTAGCCTGGGAAGGCCCAGGGCCCAGCCAGCGAGTGATGTGGCAGAACCCCCCTCCCCCGACAGATCCAGGGACCACCCTCTGGATTGGATTCAGAGGCAAGAGGAATGGGTACATAGTAACCTGTGGGGCATAGATATTGCAGATGGCATGATCCCAGGGAAAGGGTGCCGTCCCCAGAGAATTCACAGGCAACTGCAGTGCTGCAGAGTGTTCAGGTTTTACGGTTGTTGTCATTGTTGTGGTGATACACACATAGCATGAAGTTTACCATCTTCACTATTTTTAAGAATACAATTCAGTGGTGTTAAGTACATTCACCTTGTTACACAACACATCTCCAGAGTTCTTTATCTTGTAACACGGAAACTCTGTACCCGGTTAAATAATAACTCTCCATCTGCCTCCCTCCAGCCCCTGGCAAACATTTTTCTACTTTCTGTTTCTAGGACTTTGACTAGTCAAGGTGCCACACATAAGTGCAGTCATATGGTATTTTTTTTGTGTCTGGTTTATTTCACTTAGCACTCTCTCTGCCACTTTCATCCATGTTGTCACAAATGGTGATCTCTTTTTTTAAGGTAGAATAATTATCTATCTATCTATCTATCTATCATCCATCAATCTCACATTTTCTTTATCCATTTATTCATTGACAGACACTGAAGTTGTTTCTATATTATGGCTATTATGAATACTTTTGCAGTGAGCTTGGAGTGCAGATCTCTCTCCAAGGTACTGATTTCATTTCCTTTAAATATATACCCAAGCAAGGCATTGTCAGATCATGTGGTAGTGCTATTTTTTATTTTTTTGAGGAACTTCCATACTGTTTTCCACAGTGGCTGCACCAGTTTGCATTCCCACCAACAGTGCAAAAGGGTTCCCTTTTCTCCACATCCTCAACAACATTTGTTATTTCTTCTCTTTTTAATAGTAGCCATTCTAACAGGTGTAAGGCGATATGTCACTGTGGTTTTGATTTGCATTTTCCTGATGATTAATGATGTTGAACATCTTTTCATGTACCTGTTGGCAACCTGTCTGCCTTCTTTGGAAAAATGCCTATTAGGTTTCTCTGCCAAATTTTTAATTAGATTGTTTACATTTTTGATATTTAGTTGTATGTGTTCTTTACATATTTTGGATATTAACACCTTGTCAGATACATGGTTTACAAATATTTTTCCCCAATCTATAGGTTGTCTTTTCATTTTGTTGATTGTTTCCTTTGAGGTGCAGAAGCTGTTACTTTTTTTAATGTTTATTTATTTTGGGGGATGGGGGAAGGGCAGAGAGGGAAAGAGACACAGAATCTGAAGCAGGTTCCAGGCTTCAAGCTGTCAGCACAGAGCCTGATGAGGGGCTCGAACTTGTGAACCACGAGATCAAGACTGGAGGTGAAGATGGACGTTCAACCAACTGAGCCACCCAGGCACCCTAATGCTGTTAAGTTTGATGCAGTTCTGCTTGTCTTTTTTGTTTCTACTTGTGTGTGTGTGTGTGTGTGTGTGTGTGTGTGTGTGTGTGATAGCCAAGAAATCATTGCCAAACCCAGTCTCCTGGAACCTTTCTTCTGTATTTCTCCTAGGAATTTTATAGTTTTTGGTGTAACATTTAGGTCTTTAATCCAGTTTGAGTTAATTTTTGTATATGGTATTGGTAATGGTCCAACTTCATTCTTTTGCACATGGAATCCAGTTTCCCCAGCACCTTTTGTTAAAGAGACTGTCCTTTCTTTATTGTCTGGTCTTGGTACCCTTGTTGAAGATGATCTGTTGAAGATGCAAAGGCTTATTTCTGGGCTTTCTATTCTGTTCCATTGGTACATTATGTCTGTCCTTATGGCTGAACCGCACCATCTTGATTACTGCTGCTTTGTAGTAGGAAGTATGAGGTCTCCGATTTTGTTCTTTTTCAGGACTGTTTTAACTATTTGATGTCCCTTCAGATTCCATATGAATTTTTGGATTTTCAAAACTTCCCATAAAAAATGCCATTGGGATTTTGGTAGGGATTACACTGAATCTGTAGATCACTCTGGTTGTTTGGGTCTTTTATAATATTAATATTATAGCTTAATATTAATTTTAGTGTTAATATTCATGCTAATACTAAGTTATATTAACAGTAAGGCTTCTAATCCACGAGACGGTGTTCAGCTTTTCAATCCAGTCCCTCAAGTGTGGCTTGAAGGGTGATGATGTAGGTCATGGTCCCCTGGCACGGGTGACCATGGGAATGTGTCTTAAAGAGAGAGGCCAGCCCAGCTGGTTGGACCAGGAGGGCATCACAGTGCTGCCTGTGGCCTCTAAATGGACCAAAAATGGGGCAGAGGGTGGATGTGGGATTCTATTCTTCTCCCATTGTATGGACCGCAGGAGACTGCCCTGACAAAGGATGCCCGTCTCCCTACAATAGGCTTATTGGGGAGCAAGACCAGGACTATCTGTATGGGTTCCCCTACCTCCTTCTGCTGGGCAGTGTCCCAGCACAGGGCACAATGCCTGCTGCACGTTAGGTGCTCAGAATATTTTTGACTGAGTGGCTGGGGATGGGAGCCTGCTTCCAGGGGCAGGAAGTTTGGTGGTGTGCTGACCCATAGACCCTTCCTCACCCCCTGCCAAAGTGGGAAAGTCAGATGTTGGTCACACCCTAGCAGGCAGAGCCACCTAATCCAACTTTTCTCAGGGCTTGAGAATGCTCACAAGTCACATGAGCAGGTTACCTGCTGCTTGAGCCCTCCGGTCCCCTAGCACTTTCCCTGGTAGCCTCGAAAAGAGGAACAGCCTTGCTCAGTTTCCTCCCTGGAGCCATGACTCAGCCTCTTCTAGATGTATTCCTGTCCCAGCAGAGAGCTGGGCAGGCCAGTGGGTCCTCTGCAGAGGAGCAGGACAGGAGGAGGAAAGATGAAAGTCAGGTGTGGTCAGGGCTTGAAGACATCTGGGAGATGGCGGCCAGAGACGAGCCTTAAGGGGTGTCAAAGGCCAAGTTCAGATCATACCACTGAGCAAGAGCACAGTTCCCAGAGAGACAAGTACTTGACCCAACAAGTGAATGGGTGATAAGGAAGACAGCCTAGAGGCTAGCAGACAGTGAGACCCTGGGGCAGGGGGCAGCCACAGAGAGAGCAGAGGCCCAAAAGTAGGCTCAAGTGTGGGGGTTACAAGTGAGCAGTCCTCTCAATGGATAGGCCAAAAGGTATATCAGCAGTGGAGCTGCTATTTGTGTGAGGAGTGGATGGAGGCTGATGGTGGCTCAAAGAGCTGGTGAGGGGAGGTGCCCCATAACAGGTGCAGGAACTTGGAAAGGGGGAAAGTGGAGGTCCTGCCACATGGCTTGTGAGGCCCAATAATCCAGGGGATTTAGCAAGTCTCTGTTCCAGGTTCGGCAGATGAAACCACACTGTGGGTGGGCAGGTGGGAGCTATGAGGTATGGAAGGTTGGTCTCTGCCTCCGAGATAGTCCCAGCGGTCCGTGTCCCGGGGCAGGATGCTCCCTTACACTCTTCCATGAAGTCCACAATCGTGAACTGCTAGATACTTAGATGTCCACAGATATGCGGGGGCCATCGCTGACTTCGCCTATAGGGGTTACAGGAGACGGCTGCGGGCCGGGAACCTCTCGTCATATCACAATACAAGGACATTTCCAAACACTCCCGGACCGCGTTTCGAGGGCTCAGGAGTCAGCTCTGTCTAGAGGGTTCCCCTGGCCAAAGACAGGATTAATTTGAGTATAATTAATCCTGGTAACTACAGGTTTGAAAACCACCATATATACTTAAATCCACATGTTCAAAATGATACTTCAGAAACAAAAGGAAACTCGCAAGAAACCCAGACCTATTTGACTGCAGAGGATGCTAGTACACACATATATTGTTTCTGAAAACTAGTATATAAAGGGAAAGAATGAATTCTCCTGCCTCTTCCATAGAAATCATACTGCTGGGTGACCAAACCGTACATGGGGAGAAGGGTCTCTTGATAAAAGCAGGTGAGGAGTATCACCATATTGCAACCTCCAGTGAATTAGGTATCTAAGCGCTGAGCACTAACCCGCGCCGTCACCACAATGAGGTTCTCTCCTCGGGAGAACACCACGCCATCTTTGAAGGAGTCTTGCCAAGAATTCCAACCCTAACCTGATTAAGATCCAACTACTAATTTACAGAAACGCAGGAGAGAGAGGAATGAGTAATCTTCACCAGGGGGTTGCAATTAACAAAATCCAGGCTGTGGGAAATTTAAGAGGAAAATCAATTAAGTTTTTTCAGCAATTAAATCACAGCACTGAGAGAGACAGAGACAGAGAGAATTGAGAGTTTAGGGAACACACAGACTAAAAGATGCTTAAAAAAATATAGATCTAGCAGCTGCGCGTGGATCTAATTTCTGTCTTGATTCAAACAAACTGTGATAATAATATGGCGTTTGTGAGACAATTGGGAATTTGAATGGTGACTAAATATTTGATGGCATTAAGCAATTATTGTTACTTTTAAAAGGCAAGATCACTGTATTGTGGCTATATTTTTTTAAAAAAGTTATGTTTTAGGAAATTCTCCTAAAATATCCACAAATAAAATAATATCATGTCTGCGATTTCCTTCAGGATAATAGAGGAGGGGTAAAGTTGTTGCCAATATCTGTGAAGCAAAACCGGCCATGAGTTGATCATTGTTGAAGCTGAGTGAAGGGTAGAGGAGGTTTTATTCTATTATTCTATTTTTGTGTATACTTGAATTTGTTTTCTTTAGAAAAGTTTTAAAAAATTTGAAAAGAGAGAGTTTTGGATCAAACTCATATCCTGGGTCCTATCCTGGTTCAGCTGCACCAGTCACATACGTTTGGGTCAGCTTCTTAAACTTACAGAACCTCAGTGTCCTCATCTATAAAATGGGGATAATAACAGTGCCCATCTCATAGTGTTATTGGTGAAAATTAAGTAAGTTAATGTTTAGAAAGCGTGTAGAAGTGTGTGGAAACACTAGGCGTTTAATTAACGTTCGTTGTGTCATTGTTGTTATCCTGGTCCTCTGGCAGCTTTCAGCAGAGACTTATTTAAAAGCTCCAGCCTCACTTACCTGTGCCGTGGGTACGGGGAGGTTGTAGCGTCCTGTCTTGGGTCCTTGGGTCAGAAGAAAGCACCCCCTTCCCTGGTTGGCTCAGCAGGAGTGGGAAGGAAGTGACAACAGCTTCCGGCTCAGCGGCTCAGCTTGCAGGCACAGCTGCCTCCCATCAGCCAGAGCCTCCCTTCTGCCAATCTGCACAACAACCAGTCCCTCCTCCTCGCACTGCAGGGGGCCTACTGCACTCTCTGTTCTCATCATCCCACTCGTCCATGACCTGTGTGCATCTTCTGCTCACTGGAGATACTTGAGGGAGGAGCCAAAATGTCCTGTGTGCTGCTGCCTCCACTGGTGACATGTGCTCTCCTGCCGCTGTGCTTGTCCTAAGCGGAGCGGAAGAGGCGCACCAAAGGAGTGAGGGTTTTCAGGGGCAGTATGGGGAGGACATGGAGGTGTGCTCCACTCAGAAGGACCAGTATGAGCAGAGGTGTGGCTGGAGGGCAGTTAAGTGTCGCACACGGAGGAGAGGAGATGGAGTACATGCTCTGGGAGATGGCACTGGGCGCTGAGCCAAGGACCCAGCAAACCACAGGGCAGCAGCCCCAGGCCCAGACCCTCAGGCAGAGGGCCAGCCAGGACTGGAGTGTTCCAGGAAGGGACCCTCAACCCTGTGGCTCCCCCCAGTGAAGGGTGATTTGTATTCAGACCCAGGAGGCCTGAGGTGGGGGCCCCTGCAGTCCCCTCCTTGCTGGGGAACCTGGAGAGCCTTGTAGGGTCATAGGCAGTTGACCCTGTCCTCTGCCCTCACATGGAGGCCCTTGCGGTCCATCCCTAGCAGTTTGCACTTAACCTGAGAGGCACCATTTTTAAGCACAAGAGTGGCAGGGTCAGGTTCCCTTTCTGGACACTCATTCTGGAAGACAGATGGGAGAGGAGAGTCACTGAGTGAAGGTATGGACAGGGAGAGTCAACAAATGTGTGTGGATAGGAAAGAGCACAGAGGCCCAGGGACAGGGACATCAAGCCATCACAGGGCAAGAGCGTCCCCCCACTGATCCCTCACACCTGGACCCTCGGGTAGGCAAGCAGCACTAGGCAGTGGGACTTGGAAGTCTCGCCCTAGAAACGAGACTCCTGTGAATAGAAGCTATGGACAGAGGACTGCGAAGTGCTCCAGGCTACACAGAGCAGAAAACAGTGGGGGAACCAGAACCCATCCAGAGTTCATTAACAAGGTGACAAAATTGTCAAACAGCCTCTCCCAGACTCTGCAAGCAGAGACGGAGCTAGACACGGGTCAGGTGGTGAGTGGCTGGCCTGGGACAGAGCATGGCAGTGTCTTTGCTCTCTTCCTGTGGTAGGGAAGGGGGTCCCGGCCGCTCTGATGCCAGGAGCGGCCCAGGAGAATGAGTGGGGTGCCTGTGAGCAGGGCAAGCTAGCACCTGATTCCTGGTGGGAGACAGGAGGATAGAAAGAAGCTGGCTGAGAAGTGGCCTGGCGAGGGTGCGCAGAGAGGAGCAGGCTATGTCCGCTCTGGGCTGGAGCAGAAAGGGGTGCGTGGTGGGGCTCACCCATATCAGAGGAAACTCAGCTTAAAGGATCCACTCCTGCCCCAGTGAGCCACACAAATGCTCACCAGCCTGACATCCCGGCTGCAAGAGGGCAGAGCAGGGCCTGGCTGGGCAGTGACAGTTACCCCTCTGCGTCCCCCTCCTCCCTTTCCTGAGGGAGAAAGGAACTTGGCAGAGGGAGGTCGGGGAGCGACAGGAAAATCCAGGGTCACCACCTTGCTGCAGGGCCCAGAGGCCTGGCCTGGACTGGCCAAGGACATAGGAAATAAGTGACTGGAGATGAGAGTCAAGGTATAAACAGGGCTGAACTGGACACCTGCTCAGATGTCCTTCAGGGACAGCACCCAGGTGGAAAGTGACAGGGATGGAGAAGATAAGACCATTTTTATGCTTTGGTGCAGTTTTCTCTGTTGAATAAAGTAGTTCCAGGTGTCATTTCTCTCATTTTGTAGAAAAGGCAACAAGGCACACAACTGCAGAGACACCTCCCTGAGTTCACACAGCTTCTAAGCACCCCGTTGACGCTCACATCCTATACCCACCCATGCCTGAGTCGCTTCCCACAATGAGCCAGAACTAGCCTGTCCCAGGCTAGGTCAGGACGGGCCTTGCAGTTTCTGCCTTGGCCTCTTGCGTTGTTCTCTGTGGGGAGGCCACACCGTGCCAAGTTCCCTCAGACAGCCCGTGGTGGGGAGACGAACTTCCCCAGCCCCAGCCCACCCGCTGGCCAGCCGTGAGTGTGAGGGATGTGCTCTAGAAGGAAACTCCCAGCCCCTGTCCAGCCCTGGGTGAATGCAGCCCCAGCTCACATCTGACCGTGACCTCGAAACAGATCCCCAAGTCCGAACTGCCTGACCAAGCCGCCTACAAACTCCTGACTCGCAGAAACGGTGGGAGATAATCCATAATGCTGGTTATTCTAAGCTGTTTTGTGTGGGGTACTGTGTCATACAGAGTTGGAATATTAATATACTGGCAGAGCCCATGTAGCCCAATTCTGGGGTCTGAGCTCAATTCCTTCCCCAGTGGGGTGGGGTGCACACTCTTCGTGTGTGTGTGTGTGTGTGTGTGTGTGAGAGAGAGAGAGAGAGAAAACCCTCAGGACACAGGAAGAAAATACTAGAATATATATACACATATATGTATGAAAACCTTTTATATTTGGGTATAGTTGGCACACAATGTTACATTAATTTCATATGTATGACATGGTGATTCAGCGTCTCTATACATTATGCTGTGCTCACCACGAGCGTAGCCACCATCTGTCCCCATACAATGCTGTTACAATAGCACTGGCTGCATTCCCTATGTGTGTCTTTTGTTCCCATGACTTATTCATTCCATAACCATACACAAAAATAAACTCAAAATGGATTAAAGACCTAAATGTGAGACCTGAAGCCATAAAAATCCTAGAAAAGGAAAGAGGCAGTAATTTCTCTGACATCGGCCACAGCAACATTTTCCCAGCTATGTCTCCGGAGGCAAGGGAAACAAAAGCAAAGCTAAGCTATTGGGGCTACGTCAAAATGAAAAGCTTTCGCACAGAGAAAGAAACGATCAACAAAACAAAAAGGCAACCTGCTGAATGGGAGAAGATAGTTGTAAATGATGTATCTGATAAGAGGTTAATATTCAAAATACATAAATGACTTAGACAACTCAACACACACACAGACACAAAAACCCAATTAAAAAATGGGCAGAGGACGTGAATAAACGTTTTTCAAAGAAGACATACAGGTGGCCAAAAAGTACAACATCACTAATTATCAGAATAATACAGCATAAAGCCACAATGAGGTATCACCTCAGACCTGTCAGAATGGTGAAAACCAAAAGGAGAAGAAATGGCAAGTGTTGGTGAGGATGTGGTGAAAAGGGGACCCTTCATGCACTGCTGGTGGGAATGTAAATTGGTGCAGCCACTTGTAAAACAGTGTGGAGATTCCTCAAAAGATTAAAAATGGGGCATCTGGGTGTCTCAGTCGGTTCAGCGTCTCACTTCGGCTCAGGGCATGATCTCACAGTTGGTGGGTTCGAGCCCCGCATCAGGCTCTGTGCTGACAGCTAGCTCAGAGCCTGGAACCTGTCTTCGGATTCTATGTCTCCCTCTCTCTCTGACCCTCCCCTGCTCATGCTGTCTCTCTCTCTCTCTAAAAAATAAATAGAACATTAAAAAAATTAAAAAAATAAAAAACAGAACTACCATATGATCCAACAATTCCATTAGTGGGTATCTACCCAAAGAAAACAAAAACACGGGGCACCTGGGTGGCTCAGCTGGTTAAGCATCCAACTCTTGATTTTGACTCGGGTCATGATCTCAGGGTTTGTGAGATCCAGCCCCATGTTGGGCTGTGCACTGACAGCCTGCAGCCTACTTGGGATTCTGTCTCTCCCTCTGCCTGCCCCTCCCTAACTCGTGCTCTCTTTCTCAAAATAAATAAATTAGCATTAAAAAAAAGATGACAGAAACACTAATTCAAAAAGATACATGCACGCCTATATTTACTGTGGGATTATTTACAATAGCCAAGATATGAAACAAGCTAAGTGTTATATAGATAGATGAGTAGATAAGGAAGATATGGCACACACACACCCAGACACACATGCCTGCACGCGCGCGCGCACACACACACACACACACACACACACACACACACACACACTGGAATAGTACGCAGCCATAAAAAGGATGAGCTGTTGCCATTTATGACAATAAGGATGGACCCAGAGGGTATTACGCAAATGAGATAAGTATATGTGTGTGTGTGTGTGTGTGTGTGTGTGTGTGTGTGTGTGTGTGTACATATTTAAATTTTTTATGTTTATTTATTTTGGAGAGAGAGAGACAGAGTGTGAGCAGGGGAGGGGCAGAGAGAGAAGGAGACACAGAATCTGAAGCAGGCTTCAGGCTCTGAGCTGTCAGCACAGAGCACGATGTGGGGCTCGAACTCACAAACCATGAGATCATGACCAGAGCTGAAGTCGGCCACTGAACCGACTGAGCCACCAGGCGCCCCATTTTTAATATTTTGAGGAATCTCCATACTGTTTTCCAAGTGGCTGCATCAATTTACATCCCTACCAATAGTGCATGAGGGTCCCCTTTTCGCCACATCCTCACCAACACTTGCTAAACCAACTGAGCCACCCAGTGCCCCATATTTTTTAACTGAAATAACCCCCTTTCCAGTCTATTGGAATGTGTGCAGTTTCACATGCTCAAGCAGGCTTATTCACCAAACAAACCTAACGTAAGCCCAAGCTTAGAAAGATGCCTGCAGAGTCACCAAGGATTGACCCAGGATGCTGATCACGAGAGCATGCGTGGACAAAAAATGTGGCAGACCTGACATTCTGCTCCTCAGAGGAACTCTGTCAGACACAGGGAAGGGAAAAAGATGTGACTCGCTAACCAGATCTGGCATTTGCAATCACCTTGCTCTCACTAACAGGGTTATTATGAATATCTTTTACTGGGAACCTGAGAGAGCTTTTACTGGGTACTATTAATGAGTAAAATCAAAACACTTTCTTGAAAATATTTTATCAATATATCTTCCTCTTTAATGTATAATTTTGCATGTACTTTATAATGTATCTATGCATTTATTATTGAGCTAGTTCTTTTTAAAAAATGTTTATTTATTTTGAGAGGCGGAGAGAGAGAGAGCACAAGCAGGGGAGGGGCAGGGAGAAGGAGAGACAGAACCCCAAGCAGGCTCCATGCCATCAGCACAGAGCCTGATGCGGGACTGGAACTCACGAACTGTGAGATCGTGACCTGAGCTGAGATCAAGAGTCAGACGCTTTACCAACTGCACCCCCAGGAGCCCCAATCTAGTTCTTATATAGAAAAATAAGTAAGTATGTGTATCTGGGGGGTGCCTAGAAATGTGCATAATCATGAAAGGTGGGGGCTCGCGACCTCCTGGGAAAAGGCAGAAGAACAAGGCGAGGGCCATCCCAAAGGGAAGCATTTCAAGGAGGTGGAGGGGGGCACCTGGAGTGGTGCAGAGCAGAGCTTCCCATCCAGCGCCCCTGATGGATGGGACGTCGGTCCCCTGTGACCTTGGAGGAGGGGCAGGGGCAGGTCCCTTCCAGGCTAGAGCAGCCTCATCATTCGATCCCTGTGTGCTGTGACATGTGACAGGTGGGTGTGCCATCCAGAGGACTCGAGTGTCTGGGTGTGTGCACTGGGCTGGCATTACCTGCAAATCTAATGACCTTGGTGGGAACCATTTCCAAGTGTCAAGGGGCAGGAGCCACGTGGTGGGCTGAGGTGAGAGCAGGAGGTGAAGACAAGGCCAGAGACCAGCCCCTCTCTCTCCATGAGTCTGAGGGGAACGTCAGGCCAGGGAGGCAGCATGTAAGGGCTGGGCCAGGGGTGGGGGAAGGGCGGTCTACGAGGAGCCTCACAAAGGGCCCTTCTTCCCAGTCTGACAGGAGTAATACATTAGAAGAGAAATTGGGCGTGTTCTGGAAATTACATCAGAGAGAGAGGAGATAACTGGGCATGAGATCACGAAGCTAAAAGCCTGCAAGTGGGGCTTGACAAAGGCTTGAGGCAGGGAATGACGGTGGCTTTCTGGTCATGCCGGGAGTGCCCTAGGTTTGCTTCACATGGGGAGACCGAGGCTCCCTGCCATGTAGATGGCTTCATGTTTCCTTCTTTATCCTTGTCCAAGAGAAACACTAATGGTCCATTAGACCTGGACTGGGAACCGGAGAACCACACCCCTGCCTCCATGTTTTCCTTTCTACTTCTCACTTTTCTTCCTTGTTCCATGCACGAAGTCCCCCAGGTTCAGGAATGGATAGAAAATCTGTCTTGACTTCTCGTAGAGACATTGCAGTAGGTCTACCATTGTGAGGCAGGAGCTTTCCATGTATCCTCATGGACTTTCTAGAAGAAGGTGTTCTTTACAGTGTGCAAACTGAGTCTAGAGAAGTCAACACCTGCCCAGGGGCACACAGATCATTGGTGGTTGTCCTCAACCTACTGAATTCCAAGGTCCCTTCTTGCACTTCCCAGTTCACGAGTAATTCCCACAGCATGGTGCCCATGCCCCTGGAGGTCTGTGAGAAGACGATGGGAGAACATTTTTCTTTTAGTCATTGTGCACTGGTTTTCCATTTATGATAGGTATTTTTGAAAAGCTAAAAGTATGAGGGAGCCTGGGTGGCTCAGTTGGTTAAGCGCCCAACTTCTGCTCAGGTCATGATCTCATGGTTCATGACTTCGAGCCCCACATCGTGCTCTGTGCTGACAGCTCAGAGCCTGGAGCCTGCTTCAGATTCTGTGTCTCCTCTCTCTGACCCTCCCCCACACTGTGTCTGTCTCTCCTTCAAAAATAAATAAACACTAAAAAAGAAAAAAGAAAAACTAGAAGTATTTAATTAAAAAGGAGTTGGTTTAAACATCAAATGAGCACTAGTACAAGTGGCATAAGAATAAGGCAAAAATTGGGAACTTTCTAGAATTCCCCGCACTGCTCTCCTGTCACCTCTCCTTTCCAGAGCACCTGGCCTGGGGTTGGCCCACCTCTGTCACTGCAGAACTCTTTTGCCCCAGGCGGTGCAGCTGCATTCCTTGGACTCCTTAGTGCCTGGGTGTCCTTGATCTTTCTGGCAGCAGCGGCAGTCCCCATCAGCTGGGAGCTGGTGAAGGGCTAATCCTAGCTTATCTTCCAACAGCCCAGCTAAGTGAAATGTTAAATGCCCCCCTTCCCTCCATGATAGAGGTGAGCTCAGAGAGAGGAAGGTTCTTTCTCTGCTTCACATTCCATTCCTTGTCTCAGGCTCTGAGAACATGGTGAGGATGTTCCCGGCTGGGGTCTGTGGCTACACGTCCTGGACTAGCCCTCCTGCCGCTGAGGGCACACAGACACACTTTGTCACAACAGAAAGGGAGCTCTGCCTACCCATCAGGCCATCACTCTAATGCATCTTGCCCATCTTTCCGGTCTTGTCCACATGCATGTCATCACTGGAATTCAGTTAAGCCACACGCCATCCTGCATTCTCCTCTCTGCCTACCACAGACCACACCCTGGCCCCTTCTGCGTTGCTCTGTCACTGCCGTGATGGCCACCACGTCATGTGCTCCTCCCCGCAGGTCTTCAAGCATAGACTTAGGTGTTCAGCCTCCCCTAGATGCCTGGATGCTTAGGGAGGGTCCAATTTTTCACAATTACATGCAAGGTGGCAAGGCACGGCTCTAACAAATGTGGCTTTAAAAACATTTTTGCCTTTGTTTCTTTAAAAAAATGTTTAACATTTATTTATTTTTGAAAGAGACAGCACAAAAGGGGGAAGGGCAGAGAGAAAGGGAAACACAGAATCCAAAACTGCCTTTGTTTAGGCATAATTATTTGCTGGCCTTCTTATTATCCAATCCTCTGCCCCTCCCTGGTTTTCTCTGCCTCTTCCTGAGCCTTCCCCCCAATTCTCCCCTCTTCTCCAGGTGAGATTTATCAGTCCCGGTTGTGCCGCTCTCAGGCAGGTCCCTTGATCTTCCTAGATCTTGTTTTATTTCTATCTTTAAAAATAAGAAAACCGTAGTCAGAGCCTGGAAGATTTTTAGGGTAAGGAAAATGCTGTGTATGAAACTATAACAACGGATACTGGTCATTAAACATCTGTCCAAACCCACAGAATGTACAACACCCGCAATAAACCCTAACGTAATGTGTGGACTTTGGGTGACAGCGATGTCGCCGGGGGTCGGAGATGCCACTCAGGTGGGGGATGTGGATCACGGGGAGGCTGTGCACGTGTGGGGACAGGGGGCGCACGAGAAATCTCTGCGCCTTCCTCTCAAATTGGCTGTGAACCTAAAACCGCTCCAAGAACCGAAGTCTTTAAAAATACACGAGAAAAATAATACCGGCCTTAAATATCTCCACAGCTTTGTTTACAAGAGTGGAATTTTAGAAGGAAGCCCCAAAGCCATCAACAGAAGATTACATAAATTAAGTGGTACGTAGAAACGAAACACACATAACTCAATTCATACGCTGGGGTACCATGCATTTGCTCAACACTGTAAGGGCGAGCTTTGTAGGTGGAAGGATGTGCATGAGATGGTGCACGTGACTGGGAGCATGTGAGTTGCCAAACCACATGCACAGTACAAGCCACGAGTTGAATAATCATTGCCTGAACATTAATGCCCTGAAAAAGGATATGCAATTAAAGGATAAACTATTAATAATATAATCCCCCCGGGGACTGAGTGGGAGGGGGAGAAATTTGGGGGAGTGTTTTTTTACTTCATACTCTTTCTTAAATGTATTTTTTAAAAGAAATGTTTATTTATATATTGTGAGAGAGAGAGAGAGTGGAGAGAGAGATTGTGTGTGCACGTGTGCAGGAGAGGGAGAGAGAGAATCCCAAGCAGTTTCCTTGCTCCGCAAAGAGTCTGATGTGGGGCTCAGTCCCACGAACCGTGAGATCAGGACCTGAGCTGAAATCAAGAATTGGATGCGTGGGGCGCCTGGGTGGCTCAGTTGGTTAAGCATCCGGCTTCGGCTCAGATCATGATTTCACGGTTCGTGGGTTTGAGTCCTGCATCAGGCTCTGTGCTGACAGCTAGCTCAGAACTTAGAGCCTGTCTTCAGATTCTGTGTCTCCCTCTCTCTCTGACCCTCCCCTGCTCATGCTGTCTCTCTCTCTCTCTCAAAAATAAAATAAAACATTAAACAAAAAAAATCAAGTGCTTAACTGAGCCACCCAGGCGTCCCTTACTTACACGTTTTTAAATAAATATGTAATCTAAATTTTTGAAAGAAAAAGAACTTGTTTGTCCTTTTCCTAAAGTGCTGCAAATCTGGTGATATGCAGTATGTAAAAGCTCTTGGTATATTACATACATATAAGTTTATATTATACATAATGAATATATAGGTTTATATTATACATAATATAATATATATTATATACCATTTATTTTATTTTTTATTACTTAAAATTTTTTGTAATGTGTATTTTTGAGAGAGAGAAACAGCACATGAGTGGGGGAGGAGTAGAGAGAGAGAGGGAGACACAGAATCCGAAGCAGGCTTCAGGCTCTGAGCTGTCAGCACAGAGCTTGACCTGGGGCTTGAACTCATGAACCACAAGATCACGACCTGAGCAGAAGTCGGAGGCTTAACTAGCTGAGCCACCCGGGTGCCCCTATTATATACTATCCATATTACATATAAATATGATAGCATACGTTTCTTTTTTCATTTTCATCTTTTACAGTTTTTCCTGCATCTGTGGTTTTTGCACATCCCCTATCTTCGGATCTCCTTCCCCTCCAGGTCCTGTTACCCTTTATGGCCTGTGTCTCCTTGTAGATGGTCTGCGACCGAGATAATGGGTGAGTAGGGCGAGTCTCAGACCCATTCCCGTCCTGTGCCCCCTCCTCCCCCAACTTCCCAATCTGCGCAGAGAAGGACACAGCGAGAAGACATACACAGATTCCCTTGGCTCCCTTCACCGCTCCTCGCCAGCCCGGGGCCACATGGACAGGTCTCTGGGTGCCCCAGCCTGTGGTGCACATGTTCCAGAGGCTTCTGCTGGCTAAGATGCCCAGGACCAGAGCCCCTGGCTCCCTACCACTGCCACAGAGCACCCGCTTCCTCAGAGCAGGGCAAGAGTGGCGCCTGGCATGGCCATCGTGGATGAAGCTCTCAGGATTTGCTAGGGGCGTTGAACTCGGAGCTGACAGATGGAGTCATATGGGTAAACTAATTATATTTCTCATTTTTTTTTCCTGGGCATTTGTGAGTCTGCAGGAGTTTAATTTATGTATTAATTACACCTCAGAGCTAAATGAGGGGCTGGAGTGCCTCAGCCAGCCTTTGCATTCATTAGGAAACATGGCACACATGTTTGGCTTCGTAAGAAAACAGCTGCTTAAGTCTCCTTCCGGGGAGCTTGGCGGGGCCTGGGGGGCGCAGACCCCTCTGGGCAGTGCAGGCAGGCGGCCCCGGGTGGAGAAGTTTCAGCCGGGCTTCCATTCAGCCTTGTGGAACCATCTGATGAACCCTGCTCACCCCCCACCTCGCCTCACCTTCCTCACTGAGGGGAGACAGCCCCCTGCTGCACCCCTGCAGCCCAGCTCCCTCTGCCACTGCTCTGGACTGCGTTTGGTGGTGTCGTGCTGCACTGAGTTGCTGTCTCTCTGTTGTGGCCCAGTAGTGAGGCCATCCACCTTCTGATAGAGGCTGGGGTTTCTGGAAGGGAGCCATCCCCCTAAGGACCCCCACCAGTGAGTCCTACATGTAAGGATGGGCCTCAGATAGGTGAGCGGAGGGAGGCTGGCTTTCTCTTGAGTCTGAATTTGGCAGTGTCTGGCAGTCTTGGTGTCGGAGCTCAGTCAGCGCCCAGCTTGCAGTGGCCGAGAAGGTGGCAGGAAGAATGCCACATTTTTGTAGCCGGGTTAACCCTAATTTCCAGGCCTCCAGTTCTTTCTCAAGGCTTGCTGCCAGCTCCCTGCATTGCTGTCCCATATCACGGGGATGGCGATTCAAAGAAAACGTTCTGGGCCTACTCTCTGGCTGGTTTTCACTGGGGAAGCAGCACTCAAAGCCTTAGGGGCGGGGTTGGGGGTTGCTGATGCCAAGGTGACCAACGGAGGAGAGGACGGGAGGCCTTGGGGAAGGGGCAGCACCCTGTCACCTCTGGGCTGATCACAGGGCCAATCTCGGAGGCTCTGTATCTGGAGGAAGCACTTGTTATGGGCTCAAAGAAAGAGCTCGGGCCGCTGTAGTGGTGACGGGCCCACAGCAGGTGCTGGCCCTGACCCTGAGCTGAGGGGTCTGCCTGGCTTGTCCCGCCTCGAGCCTGAGCGTGGGCCTGCGTCCACCCACTGTCCCTTCCGTATCACCTGACCTGTGCACAAGTCAGCACAGAGCAGGCCTGCTTCATGCAGCCCGTGTGCTCTTACACACCTTCTCACACCGAGAGGCGGCTCTCGGCGGTAAGTGGGGAGGAAGAGTTCCCATATTCACGAGTGCTTTACGAAGAGGAAGGAGGAGTATGTTTGTGACACACTTACTCTGATGTGAGCTCTCCGAGGGCAGGCACTTCTGTTTGCTTGGTTCGGTGTTTCCTAAGAACCTAGAAAAACAGCAGGCACAGGGCAGGTGGTCATCAAGGGGCACCTAGGAGGGGGCGCCTGAGGGGGCTCAGTTGGTTAAGCATCCGACTCGTGGCTTTGGCTCAGGTGGAGATCTCCTGATTTTGGGAGTTGGAGCCCTGTGTCGGGCTCTGTGCTGACTGTGCGCAGCCATCCTGGGATTCTTTGTCTCCGGCACGCTCTCTGCCCCTCCCCCACTTGCACTGTCTCTGTCTCTCTCAAAATAAATAAATACACTTTAAAAAGAGAGGGATACACAGAATCTAAAGACAGGTTCCAGGCTCTGAGCTAGCTGTCAGCACAGAGCCTGACCCAGGGCTTGAACCCACGAACTGTGAGATCATGACCTGAGCCAAAGCTTAACCGACTGAGCCACCCAGGTGCCCCAATACACAAAAAGCATGAGCACCTAGGACGTGCTGTTAGGAAGACTGGCTATAGCTGCTCCCAAATCATCTTTTGGGCAAAACAGACACTTGGGAGACATGAGTCTCAGACAGGTTTCGGTATTGGCCCCAAATCACACAGCCAGTTAGAGGCCAGGCTGGGGATCATGGCCAAGAATGATTCTAACCATAACCCTCACTTATTGCCCTACCTCAGGCTACAATAACAAAACAGCATAAAGTGGGTGGCTTATCAACAACAAAATATTTTTCACTGTTTTAGACGTAGCAAGGTCAAGGTTCTGGCAGATCGGGGGTCTGGCGAGAACTCTTCCGGGTAGCAAACGGTCAATTTCTGGCCGGAGCCTCACGTGGCAGAGAGCGGAGAGGAAGCCAGCTCTCCTGTGACTCTGGCAAGAGCTCCCCTAATCCCATTCCTGAGGACCCACTCTCACGACTTCACTGGCTCTCAGTTACCTCCCAAAGGCCTCCTAAAATCATCACGTTGTGGGGTAGGGCGCAGACACGTGAGTTCTGGGGGGGGACACATTCGGTTCGTAACACCTGCCTGTGTTATTCAGACCCTGTGGCCGCGACGTTCAGGGCTGCAGCTTCCCACCAGCTGGACCAATCGACAAGAGGTCCGCTTTGCCTGAAGCGGCGTGGTGACACTCAAGTGTTTGCCCTCCAGATGACGGAATGCGTGGAAATTCTTACTAGTGGGATTCCATCTTGCGTTGTATCAGAGGACGGCGGTGGAAAGTCTGGGATGAGGGAGCAGCTCTGCATGGAATGTCGTAGTCGGCAAGGCGGGGGAGGCTCGGAGGCTTGTGGACTTCATTTTCGTTTTCGCTTACTCCATCCGGGCGTGCCTGCTGCCTGCCGGCTGGCCTGCACCAGAGGATGTGGGGTCTGAGAGGGGGCAGGGAGAAAAGGCGGCTCCTCAGTGAGTGATCTAGAACCCTCTCCCAGTGAGGGCGGCCCGTCGAATTCACCCAGTCATCAGCCATCCCTTCGCCCACCCAACCAGTGGGCGAAAACCAGGCAGGGCCTGTGCCCCCATGACCGTGTCCTGGAATCAGGCGCTCGTCAGCGTCCACCTGGGACAGGGCGAAGGTGCTGGCTGCGGGCCTCTCCACAGCAGTCGTGACACCTTTCCCCCAAGGATCCTCGGCTAGCAGGATCCTCGGCTGCTTCCTCCAGTCCACTCCTGGAGCCTCAGGCCCTGACACCGGCCTTCTCGAGATAGGCTGGATGGGAGGCCGCCTGATCTTTCCGGAGAGCGCGCTGCCTGCCGGAGACGTGGCCCTCCGTGGTTGACAGATAGTGCTCTGGATCTGGGCTGTCCAAATGCATTTGTCTCATCCCCCCGAATCCAGCCAGCCCCGGAGACAAGTCTAACCCTTCCTGACAGAATCAGTTCAGCCTTGTCCTCAGAGCAGAGCCCAAGGTGGGCAGGGGGCTGGCTGGGGCTGCCTGGACTCTCTGACCACGGCTGCCAGGGGCCTGCTGGCCAGGGGAGGACACCCGGAAGTCCCAGTGGGCCCAGCAGATGGGATCCAGCCCAGGGGGCAGAGCTAGAGCTGGGAAAGGGGAAGAGGAGCCCCTGCCTGTGTGGCTTCTCCCAACCCCAAGGCAAAAGTGTAGAGAAGGGAGGGGGGGAGCAGGAAGCAGGGAGAGGACCTGCTTTATTTTCTTCCACCCTCATCCCTATTCCTGTTCTAAGGAAAAGCCCATGGATATTTGGAC
This sequence comes from Suricata suricatta, assembly GCF_006229205.1. NCBI lineage: Eukaryota > Metazoa > Chordata > Mammalia > Carnivora > Herpestidae > Suricata > Suricata suricatta. The sequence continues at coordinate 98,061,877 of NC_043702.1, read as the reverse complement.
TCAGATTAGCCCGAGTTTGACTCCAGGGATGGAGGGAGGGGGAATAATCTGGAAGAGAGGGGTTGTCTGGAATTTGAAAGCATGCGTGTGGGCCCCCCCCCCCCCCCACGAGTCTGACTTGCCCACCCCCACAGTCCTGCCTTTGGGCAGAACACTGTCCTTTCTGCATTTGAACAACACGTCTCTTATTGCTAATGCTGAAAGGCCCACCTTCAGTGGCTCGCCCCCGCTTAATTTAAGCTTTACTGTCTCTAGCCTCTTTAAGAAAGTGCAAATTCCCAGTATTTGTGAAAGCTCATCTTTTCTAGGCAGGAACCCTAGTCACTTAGGGGTGGGGTGGGGTGAATGGGGGTCTGAACTGAAAGTAGGGAGGGGGATCATACAGCCACAGAGAAGGCTGTCAGGAAGGGAAGACAGGCTTGTGCCCGGCATTGTCAGCCTCTCTAGTTTCTAGATTGCTGGACGGGGGATAAAGGGCCATGGAAGGACTCATCAGTGGGTCTTCCCAGATGTCAGACGGCAGCACCAGGCCAGCTGAAATGCCAATAGAACCCTAATCAGGAGCCAAGACCATCTATTTCTTCTGCCCCTAACCTCACAGGTACCAAGTGACTGACTGGATGCTGGGTGATGGATGGAATTGTGTTCTTGATCATGGGAAGAACGGAAGCTCTGCTGGGGGTGCTCCAGAGCCTGAGACACTCTGAGGGCTTAATGAGAGGCAGGAAGAAGCCAGGGACCTACCATATTCTTGAGGGTCAGAAGACAGAGGAGATACTGTCTGAAAGTATTGTCCATGCAATATTCCCTTCACCAGGCACAAAGTAGCAAGCTGTCGGTGTATGTGTGCGGTCTCCTGCAGGTCTTCCACGCAGTGAGGGAGCAGAGTCCGACACTGGAGCACAAGTGCCAGGCTTCTTTTGGGAGGTGAAGCCAGGAGACACCTGTGGGGAGCAGGAGCAGGGAGCAGGAGCAGGGAGCAGAGCAGAGCGAGCAGCGAGGGGGTGGGGCTGGGCTGTGAGAGATGTGCCGGGTGCGCATGCGTCTTGGAGCTGTCTCTCAAGGAGTGTTTCTAGGGCGCCTGGGTGGCTCAGTTGGTTAAGCCTCTGACTTCCGCTCAGGTCATGATCTCACCTTCATGAGTTCGAGCCCCACGTCAGGGTCTGTGCTGACAACTCAGAGCCTGGAGCCTGCTTCAGATTCTGTGTCATCCTCTCTCTCTGCCCCTCCCCCTCTCATGCTCTGTCTCTCTCTGTCTAAAAAATAAAAATAATAAAACATTAAAAAAAAAAAGGAGTGTTTCTATAGCAGCTCCCACTGCCCGTTGGGGCTGCTCTGATTTCAGGGTCCTTCTTGCCTCCTGGGCAAAGGAGTGTGGAGCAGGCTCTGGCGGCCAGTCAGCACTTTCTGCACCTTGGGCACAGAGATGCAGGTGCGGGCAGTTGGAAGATTGACCCGTGTACACAGAGGGGACATGGACCCAAGGTATCTGTTGCCTACTGTTAGTCACATTGTCCAGATGATGAAACAGAGGCTCACAGACGTCCTTTGTCCAGGGTCCCCCGGCTAATGACAGCGCTGCTGGGGTCTGACTCGTTTTGAGGTCCTGGTCTTACCATGTGTCAAATGGAGCTCAGGAGACCTAGGATCATAGCCATGAGGGCCATGCCCTCCCCCTGCCAGGTGTGTGTGTGTGTGTGTGTGTGTGTGTGTGAATGAGGGTGGACTGTGATGGGCTTTGCACACCTGTTTCTAATGTCCAAAGCTTTGTGGAAGGCAACAGAAAGAATGTGAAAGCTACGTGTAGAACTGGGTTCAAGTTCCACTTTTGCTACCTAATTGCAGTGTGACCTTGGGAAAGTTGCTTAACCTCTCTGAGCTTCAGGATCCTCATCTGTAAAATGGGGCTAATGACATATTTCTGGAGGAGTCGTTAGGAGGATTGCATAAGACAACAGGCAACAAAGGGCTGGATGCATGCCTTGCACCCTGTCTCTTTCTCATCTTTCAACTTTGTCATAATTTTGTAGCGAGGTGTGGAGTTTAAACTCCCCGGCTCCTCTCTGGGCTGTAGCACCTGTGGGGCAGAGGTTTCCTCATCAATGGAAATGGGCCTGTGCCCGATGTGGGTGGCAGCTCCCTGGCGTCTCCCTTCTGGCCCCCTGAGCCCTCCTGTTACTAGGAAGCTGTTTCATTCTGCGGTAGGCCACTTTATGAGTCACAGACATGGGGACTTGACGGGGGTTCTTTAGAACAAAAATTTCCACTGCCTTTAGAGGATCTGACTCTCCAGTTTCCAAGTTAATGAGGGCCCAGACTGACCCAGGATCAGGCAAAGGTTTGTTCCCACTTGCAGCATTGCTGATGGCCTCTCTCATGCCCCTCCTCTTTCCTGCTTTCTTTCTCTCCAGTGGAAGTAACCCTCTCCTCTCTCCACCTTCCCATATTTTACCAGGCTGTGGGGTTCAAGATCCCCTCTCCTTAATGCGCTCTGCCTTTGCATGTAGCCCCCAACGCTCTTCCTTTCTTTACCCTATGGTTTATAAAACCTAGATCAGCGTCCCCTTCTTTCTGAGAACCCTGCCTCCCCAGAACCAATGCAGCTGGAAGCTGAGGCCTAACCTACATGAACCCGAGCAAGGGACTGGTCTGTCATAACTGCCTGCTGCCACCAGGGGGCGCCCACAGAGAAAGCATAAAGAGCTGCGCACCCCGGGGTCTCCTTCCAATTTGGACCCCAAGCAGGAAGTGAAACTTGCTTCAATGTGCATAGGACACAGGACCACAGGTACAAGGGTGTCTTTAGGCACTGTCCTCAGAGAGACAGGGGCTGCGGCCCCTCCTGCGTCTGCAGGAGTTCACAGAATAACGGACTCGGGGCTTCCCACTTCTTCCTGAAGGAGGGCTGAAGCACAACTGTGCCCAGTCAGGAGCTTCTCCAGGGTTCTCAGCAGAGAGGTCGGATCAGTGATGCTTAAAACACATTTTGCTTCTTCATAAAGTCCGTGGCTGTGGGGCTGAGATTAAAGTCTCCCCGGCAGTTAGCATCAAGAGGCTGGTCCAGAGTGGGGCAAACCAGCCCAGGAGACCCCTCCCCAGAGTCCATCCTGATAGGTTCTCATCTCTCTGGGTGGAGGCGGCACCTAATGTGTACTTCCGAGGGGCTCTTCGCCCCTACCTCAAAACCTTGTCTTGTTCACGCTGCTGTCTGGGATGAGGCCTGCCCCAACTATGAATCCTGTAAATGCATCATGGACCTCTCAGAGCTCCCTACATTTTCTATTGGCACGCTGGATGGTCCCCGATGTCCCACCCAAAAAAGGTGAGGGGGCCGCGCTCTGAGCAATCCAAATGAAAAGCATCATGGAGCACTGGTGGGTTAATAGAGTGGGTCCACCCTCACCACCACCCCACTGAGCCCCTCCCCATGAAACTCGCAGGGACCTCCCTGTCTTCCCCTTGGGGGTGTGATGGTCAGTCTTATGTCAGGTGAGGCTATAGTCCCCAGTTAACCAACCACTAATCTAGGCTTGTTGGGAAATGTTTTGTAGACATGATTAATGTCTATGATCAGTGGACTTTCAATAGAGATTTCACCAATAATTGGGGTGGGCCTGATTCAATTTGCTGAAAGACTTCAAAGCAGTGCTAAGGCTTCCCTGAGAAGAAAATTCACTGTGGACGGGTGGCAGCTTCAGCCTCTGTGCCAGAAAGTTCCAGCCTGCCCTTCCTGGTGTCCTGCTCTACAAATTTTAGATGTGCCTACTCAGCCTCCACTGTCACTTAGAGCCAATTCCTTACAACAAATCCCTTAACATATATGTCCTGTTGATTCTGTTTCTCTGGTGGAATTCTACCTGTTTCAGATGGGCTGGGCAGGCTCCCCGTGCCCAGGAAGAGAAGGTGAATCAGGGTGATAGGCTGTTTTGTACTCACTGTACAGCAGGCAGGGTGTTAAGACTTTTACCACATTGAACCCTCCAAGCATCGTATGTCACAAGTACTGGTATTATCCCCATTTTATAGATAGGTAACTGGGGCACAGAGGAGTTATGTGCTCAAGGTCACACAGCATGGAGCCAGCCAGGATTAGAAACTCCTGGCTTCAGGGGAGCCTGGGTGACTCAGTCAGTTAAGTGCCTAACTCTTGATTTGGGCTCAGGTTGCTTTCAAGGTTTGTGAGTTTGGGCTCTGAGTCAGGTTCTGTGCTGACTGTTCAGAGCCTGCTTGGGATTCTCTACCTCCCAGTCTCTCTGCCCCTCCCACATGCTCTCTCTCTCTCTCTCAAAATAAATAAATAAACTTTAAAAACGAAACAAAACAAAACTCCTGGCTTCAGAGGACAGGTTCCTAACCTTCCTTGTACCCATGACCCCTCTTGCAGCCTGGTGAGGCCAGGGAGCCTGCCTCTCAAAGATTCTTTCATATGCATGAAATAAAAGACACAAGTTAGAAGGAAAATAGTTTTTTTTAATTATCAAAATATTTTAAAGCACAAACTTATGATGGGATGAGAAGGGCGCTTTTCCATTTTAGTATATGTGCTGCCAAAGCGAGCACAGGGGTGCTTTTCTATAAATGCATTCCTTTAACTAGACTGGCAGGGTCCTGGAGGGTAGACTTTGCCACCTGCTGGGTGCCTATTTGGCAGGGATTTTAATGGAGCAAGTTCATGGATGCAAGCAAAGCCCGGGCCCCTGGCAGAGACACCCTCCCCTTTCTGCACTCTGGGACTCAGATAGGCTTGAGGAGGGAGGGTCCCAGAGGAGGAAGCAGCCCCTGAAGCCCCTGAGGGTCCCAGAGGAGGAAGCAGCCCCTGAAGCCCCTGAGGGTCAGCTCACCCTTGCTCTGGCGCTGGTGGCCCTGGTCCTGGGCCTGCCTGCATTCCCCACACGTCCGCCGTGTCATGGGATGCCTGCCCTGAAGTGCCCTCGCCGTTCCTCTTGGAGACAGAGGCCGTGGCCACCATGTTTCTTGCAGACCCATTTCGTGTTTGTGTCAACATGGGCCACACGCAGCCAGCTGGCGTAGCCTCTTGCATGTAGAGTGGCTCTGCCAACTGCAGCTGAGAAGGGCCAGGCAGAGTGTTTGCAGGGGGAGAGCAGGGGAGGGACCAAGGACCAAGCCCACCTTCCCTTCCACTGCTGAAAAGGGAACCTGATGCACAGCAGCCTCCCTCCCGCTGATAACATTGGTGAAAAAGAAATCTCCCAGCATGACTGCCTGATCATGACCTAAGTCTGGCGCCCACCTCTGCCCCATCCTCTGCTTCATGTCATTTCTCTCTTTGGGAGAAAGGCAGGGGAAAGGGGACTAAATGCCCTGAGTGCTCATTACGTGCCAGGCACTTTGAATACACGATCTCCTTTGCTCCTCTTCACGCTTGTGAAGTGGTGCTGTGACACAGATTCGACAGGTGAGGAAGTTCTGCTCAGAGAAGGTGTCACCCAGCAGGAAGTGGGCAGAATCTAAACCTGGCACTGGCACCAGGATTCGTTCTTTTTCCACCTCACTTGCTGCTTTCCTCTGAGCAGCCTTTACCCACTTCTGGTACCCAGCTCTCAGGCTGCACTGTTATCTTAGCATTCAGAAAGTCTCTAGCATACTAATTCAGACTAAAGTGTTAGTGACACAATAGGCTACTCTCCCTTACAAAGTGTGCATTTTAAGAGAGCTTCAGGGAGGTAGCTATGCTCCCTGTCAGAGAATGACTCTGTTGTGTGGTACGGGGGCTGAGCAGGATTATGTGGGGTCTTGGAGGACAGGAAAGGTACAAGGCCTGGGTTGGACTGAGTTGGAGCTAAACATTGTTAGCTGGGGTGTGGGCGGCCACCGTGCCCAACTCTGCTTGAAACACTGCTTTGACTGAGCTGTCCTCACCGGCCCGCCCTTCTAACCAAAGGTCCTTGTGAGTGAACTACCCTGGCCTCTGGGGGAGCCCCATTCTGCTGGCAGGGGCCAGCAAGCTCCAGCATAGAGCTACGATTCCAAGTTTGCTTTCACTGGGAGGACAAGGCAGGAAGAGCAGGGGAAGCGTCTCTATTCTGTGACTTGAGGACTGGCTAAGTCACCAGGGGACAGGAGTTCTGGCCTTGAGAGAATGTCCCTGCTCCTGATCTGCCTCCCAGTATCTGTCCAGGGACATTCTCACTCCACTTGCCTTCCGCTTTTCTGAGTTAAACAGCGCTCAAGCGATCACACCCAGAGGGGATATTGGAGGCCTGGAAAAAAACATGACTGTGGGCTCTTGACTGGACCTGGACTTGCAGGAGGGAGGACAGTGGGAGGGAGCAGGGCTTCCTTTGGTGACGTTAATTCCTTGCCCTCACTTCTTTTTTAATTGAAGTGTAACTGCCATACGTTATATTAATTTTAGGTACACAGCACAGTGAATCGACAGTTCTGTGCATTATGCAGCGCATACCCTGTAAGTGTAGTCACCATCTGTCACCGTACAACATTATTACAATATTATTAACTACATTCCCTACGCTTCACCCCGTGACTTACTTATTTTATAACTGGAAATTTGTGCCTCTTAATCCCCTTCACCTATTTTGCCCATCCCAGTCCCTCAATCTCTGTATTTGAGTCTGTTTCTGGTTTTGTTTGTTCATCTTTGTTTTTTAGATTTCTCATATAAGTGAAATCATATGGAATTTGTCTGAATTATTTCACGTAGCATAAGTGAAGATCCGGCAGTGTTGTTGTGAATGCTTGTCCTCATTTTTGTGAGGCACAGCTTCTAGAAGGATCCCTCTTCTCAGTGCATGGGCCAGAATCTTGCATGGGGTCAACAGACCCATCAGGGTAAGTGTGCTTAAGGGGCAACTATCAGGGTATTTGAAATTGGACTGTTACCATACCCGCCCCTCGCCACACCTCCTCACACGTATCCCTGGATCCTGCTTGCCTTGTCTCCTCTCTTCACCTGGAAAAGCCCAAGATATGTGTGTGGGGGGGAGGGGGGTGGGCAGGGCTGACATTTATCTCCAATCCTCTCATACCCCGAACAGGTTCAGAGAGGAGAAGTGACTTGCTCAAGGTCACACACACAGTTGGCAAGTGGAGGGAGAAAGCATGAGCCATTCACGCTTTGCATCTCATCATGCTAATGAATGGTAGAGGACTTCATGTGTCACCCTCCCTGGCAATGTGCAAGCATTCACAATGAGTCAGTTAATGAATTATGACCATGATGAGCACCATGGTGGTCCCAGGTGTTGTGTTGTGTGCTTCAGGCCCTAGGCACAAATAGATTGTAGTTCTTGCTCTCAAAGAGTTCATGGTATATTGGGGGAGGGAGGCATATAAAGTAATATTGCAATCGACTGCGGCAAATTCTCTAATCAAAGGCAATGACAAGTCAAGATGCTGCTCCAAGATTTTAGAGTGACTAACTTCTGCTTCAGAGATTCACAGAAGGCTACTCCTGGGAGGATGCTTTTGAATTGGGTTTTGAAAGCTAGAAGAAATTCATCAGGAGTTTGAAGTAGTAAGAAGATTTCATGTAGAAAATATGAGACAGCTTGTGCAGAAGCTGTATGGCATTTCTGTGGCAGCTTCTGGAGGCCAGGCCTTAACCCAGCATTTCCCAGACTAGGTTACACAAATAATAGTGTCCCAGCGATAATAATGTCAGGCACCAGTAGGGCTTACTCCACACCAGGTACTATTCTAAGAGCTCTTGGTGTATTAACTTGCTTTATGCTCACAGCGGCCCTCTGAGGTAGGCACTGCTATTATTCCCCACTTCACAGAGAAGACAAGAGCACAGACAGATTAAGGAAATTGCTCAAGGTAAGACAGCTCATCAATGGCAGGGCCAAGATTGGAACTCAAGCAACTATGCTCTAGAATGCATGCTCCAGTTAAACATGGCCAAATATGTCAGAGAAAAATAGCACAAGAACTATTGGCCAAGTAAAGGTTCTGGAAAATGCATGAGCAAAATAAACACACACAAGCAAATTTTTTGGCCAAAAGTTTTCCTAGCCAATTTTACTTAGCAACACATTTTTTTTCCTTTCATGGAAAACACTTCGGGAATTGTAGTCTTGTCCCTGACAGTGACTCCAATGGAGGCTGGACCCTTCGTTTGGGGGCTGGAGGACTTTTCTAGTTCCTGATGATCTCTAATTAGGCCTGCTGGGTACCTCACCTAGTGCTTCTCACAGAGCTGCACCGTCCCTAAATGAATCTTCCAAGACCACGCGCCCCTTCCACTGCTGCTCTACATTATGATGCAGGGAAACAAAAAGCATTAGAGTTTGAAGGAAACCCATTTGGTGTTGTTGCAGCTGAACTTTTAGCCTTGTGCTTGATTTCTCTCTTTCCTGACTGAGAAGAAAGGTAGTTAGTTGTTGGAGAGGGTTAGTGGTTGCCTCATTACAGCCAAGGTTCATGGTGTGTGTGTGTGTGTGTGTGTGTGTGTGTGTGTGTGTGTGTGTAAGTAGGGGGCAGGTTGGGTACAATGCAGAGTAAGGAGCCAGGAGGAAGGAAAGGCAGGAGGCAGAGAGATAAGAACAGTTCTCACTACCCAACCTCTGCCCCAGCCAGCAGGGGAAGTCTCTTGTGCAGGGGTGAGACTGGGAGAGGGAGGGCCTATGTAGAGTGTCTGATGTTTCCACGAAGGGCTGTGGCCTCACACTGAAGCCTGAGAACATAAGTTAATTCTTGTATTTCTGAAACCCGAGTCCTTCCTGCCGAAGGAAGTCTGGCAGCCACAGCCATTAGTACCACGGACAGCGGCAGGCCGGCCAGGTGAGCCCTGGGGAAGGGCTGGGCTTCGTGCTCAAGAAACTGACAGACACTGGTGGGGCTGGGTTTGGCTAGATTCACAGGATATTTTTGACCTGCACAGATGGGGGCTTAGCTGGACGCACTGTTTATACCCCCCATCTGCTCATGTCTCATCAAATGGACGCAGGGTCCCAGAGAAAAGAAATGCTTGCCAGGAACCCAGAAGACAGCACCAAAGGGAGGGTGATGGAACCGCATACTCCAAGAGTGCACAGAGATGGCTGAGGTCCCAGGAGCAATGTGGCACTGTGCCGGATTGCCTGCCTTGTCTGTATCTTCAGGGCGGCCAGGACGTGTCTTCAGTGCCCAGCCGGGAGTAGCTGCCCATGAATGGTGCAGTGGTGGGAGGCCCTGCGCCAGGGCTAAATTCCACATCTGTCTGAAAAAGGGCTGAGTCTCCCTCTAGGGGAAATCGTATGTTCTCAATGAACTTTGTAATCAAAAGCCTGCTTCCCTCAGTAATCAATAAGTGTCTTTTCAGGATGTGGAAACTTTATTAACAGCACAAGAAAAGCACAGGCCTGCAAGGACAAATGAAATAAGAAGCCTCGGGTGGCCTCTGGAGCCATCGGCAGCTTGCCTTACTGCCCAGGGAAGAGCCCGCCCGGCACTGGGCTCTCTTGGCTCATTCTGCTCCATCTCGTAAATGCATGTTGAATATTCCTTCCCAGAGCTAGTCCTGTGGGGACAAGGAGACCACATGGCAGGGTCTTTGCTTGAAGAACACACAGACTCCTAAAGGGGAAATGTGACTCAGAGAAAGTAGGATAATACAAGGGCCATCTGAGATTGTCACTTGTCACACATGTCACCCCAACCCTGGAGCCTAAGGGGCTCTGGTGAGGCACGGCCATGTTGGCAGATGTTTACCAGGGAGGCAAAAGAGGAGAATGGAAAGGTAATCTGCATAGGTTTACTCAGCCAGCAAGGAGCAGGATGTTTGTTTTCAGATGGATCCCTCTTTATCTTGCACACAGTAGGCACTCAATACATATTTGCTGTGTGGATGAATAAGTAAATTGCATGACCGTGCCTGCTAGAGGACTGGCTGGTGCACTGGGGGGAGTGCTGCTGGCTCAGTGGGGGAGCCCCGGCTTGACTCGTTCTCACCTGTCTTTGGCAGCTGGGGATACTGCAGGAAACTTGGGCTCTGTATAAAGCAGGCCGGGGACACCTACAGATCCACAGCTCCGTAAAGACCCAGCCAGTGTGAGCTCCTCAGAGAAGAGATAATTAAGGCCCTAGTCATAGTCTCTGAGAGGGCCAGGCGAGGGCTCTCAGGGGCTGGCTGACCCTCTCAACTCAAATGTGTTGCTGCCGCTTCTGGGCTAATGGGCCTGGCAGGCGCTTCCTCATTGGTCACTGAGCAGGGCTGACTGGGTATCTGCAGGGGCTGAGGCGGGAGGGTTCTTCCCCCACCCCCTTGAGCTGTGGGCATCTTAGGAGCTGCAGCTGGAAATGAGAAGGAGCCCCTGGGTCACGGTGGCCCAGCCTTTCAGAATGCCGGGAGCTCATGTGTTCAGCCTCACCCACCATCTGGTCCACGACTGTGGGGCACTTGTTCCTGCTTGAAAGAGCTGGCAATAGTACCCATACCCCCCAGAATGCCAAGCCTACTGCCCAGCATCTTTCTTTCAAAACAATCACTCAGTAAACACAGTGGAAAACTGAGGAGCTGGGGGCCAGATATACAGTAAGGCAAGGCCTACTATAATATCTCAAGAAAGTCCAAAAGCAGTACATAAGGAAAATGGAGCTGGAGGGCACAGTAATCAATATTTGTGGGGGCTGGGGTGGCACCTGCTACTTACTGTCTATGCCAGCCCTGCACAGACCCCTCTGCTCCATACAGACCAGTCTCTTACTGCGTCCCAGACGCCCCTGGGAAGGCTCCACCTCCATTCTCCACCCCAATCTCTCATCAGCACAAATCCCACCTGTCCTTTAAGTTTATGCTTTGTCTCTTTATCTTTGGACAGGCTTCCTAAATGCTGTGGCCACATGACCACGTGACTTGGGTTTGGTCCCCTCTTCCTGTTTACACCTCTTGTCTACACCAGCGAAATACATAGCCTACATAGCTGCTGCCTGAGTGCTTCCTAGTTTTTATTTTTTAATTTATGTTTATTTGTTTGTTTATTTATTTATTTATTTATTTTGAGAGGACACGCATACATGGGAGGGGCAGAGAGAGGGAGACAGAAAATCCCAAGCAGGTCTCCTTGCTGTCAGTGCAGAGCCTGATGTGGGGCTTGAACTCACAAACCATGAGATCATGACCTGAGCCGAGATCAAGAGCTTAACCAATTGAGCCATGTGAAATTTCAAACACTTGCCCACTTTCACACCATTCACCACATAGCAGTCAGGCTGATCTTTGCAAAATGTAGATGGCGTCACGCCACCTCCTTCCTTAAACTCCTTCCGGGGGGTCTCAACTACACTCAGGACAAAATCCACACCTTTTAACATGGACCCCAAGACTTCATGCAGTGTGGCCCTTGCCCACCTTTTTGACCTTATCTCATATTGCCCTTACCCTTGAGCGTGGAGGCAGGACACTGGCCAATGTATTCAAAATGATGTCTCTACAGAGCTTACAGTCTATTGAGGGCACAGATACAATTCATGCCAACAAAGAGCAATGCCAGATAGCAGCTATGAACCCAAGTGACACAAGTAGAAAAAGGTGTAGGGAGTCAAGGAAGACTTGCAGGTGACTAGAATGGAAGGGGTCACTGCTGCGCACTCAGCAGGTAGCACAGTGTCTGGCATGTATAGTAGGGGTGAATAAATATCTGTGGGACAAATGACTGACATGATTCCTGACCTACTGGGGCCAGTAAGTAAACACATATTAGGCCGTATGATATGTGATGGCAGGGGTGTGTACATTCAAGGTGCTTTAAGGATATATGGGCACAAATTGTCCACTCTGCTTGGAGAGGAGTCAGGGAAGACTTCGGACAAGGAAGTGACACTTAGCTGGACCTTGAAGAATAATTAGGGATGAGTCCAGAGAGATAGCAGGGGCAGGCATCCTAGGCTGAAGGCACTGGAACACAGATGAATTAAAAGTGGGGCTCGTTCCTGGTGGGGACCTTAGAGCACCAGATAAGACAATGTGTGACCAAGTATTAAACTACATATCACAGGCCACACGGGGTTTGTGAGAAGGTGGAGGTGTTGGGTGAAGAAATGCAGGCTGGATTACTAGTGGCAATTTGGGGCAGATTTGAGTCACTACTGGGCCTTAAAATGTAAAACCATGATCTAAATGGAAGGCAATATGCTAAGAAAGGTCATAATTAATATTAATGAGAAGACAGTCACCGTTGATGAGAATCACTCAGTGAGAGCAGAAGCCAGGCCTATGAGGAGGGGTGTCAAATGGCTGAAGCAGACCACTCTTTCTGGCTCTGCCATGGTGGGAGGGAGGATGGGAGGCGGGCAGGGAAGCACCTGATAACTCACGTGGTCGGGGCAGGAGGCCGCCTGCTCTGCACCCGTTCTAGCTGCTGCCGTCCCTGCTCCTCATGAAGGGCTGGTCTTGGAAGAAGCCCTCCTCCCTGCAAGGCCGCCGGTGCTCCCAGGAATGCTGATCCCCAGGAAAGGTTGCTTTGCCTGAGTCTGTGAGGGTGGGAGCCTGGGTTTCAAACACTTGCCCCTCCTTGCTTCTTCCCTGCCCAGATTCAGCAAGGGCAAAACCAGGAGGATTTGGGGATGGTGGTCTGCAAGGTGAAAAAATTCAAACCGAGAGAGCGTCTGCCTGGAAAATGTTTGTCCAGGTGGGAACAGGTGACTGGAAACACTCTGGGCAGTTTGGGTAGAGGGCAGGCAGCCAGAGCAGGGCAGTCTGAGGGGACTGTGGGAGGGATGGTCCGGTCCCCCTTCTCTGCTCTGGGGAAAAATAGAGCATGTGGGTGGTCTTGGGTCTCTTTCATTCTTATTTTTATATATTTATTTTTTAAAAGGTTATTTATTTATTTTGAGAGAGACTGAGAGTGAGAAGGGGAGGGGTGGAGAGAGAGAGGAGACAGAGGGTCTGAAGCAGACTCTGTACTGACAGCAGCGAGCCCAATGCAGGGCTCGAACTGACAAACTGCAAGATCGTGACTTGAGCTGAAGTTAGACGCTTAACTGACTAAGCCACCCAGGCAGCCCCTCTCTTCTTTTTAAATCACAAATCTACCCCCCGACTCTGTTTACAACCTACATGCCTCATCTTAGTGGTCTTAATCATGATGATGGAGGTCTAAAGTATCAACAGTTAATAATAAAGCTAATCTTTACTGAGCTAGCAAGTATTCTAAGGCCTCTATATTAATTAACTCATTTAATCTTTCAGTAACTCTGAAACAGGTGTGTTTCGCATTCCTATTCTATGTGCATGGAGACTGAGGCTTAGAAGGGTGCAGCCCTTCTAAGATCACACAGATACAAAGTTGTAGACCCAGGATTGGAACTGTGCAGTGTGGTTTCTGGAATCGCCGTGGCTCACTCGTTTTAGGGAGTGGAATGGAGGGGCTCTCAAAAACCAGCAAGCCAATGAAGAATGTGGCCAGGAGCTAGCTGTCAGCAGAGTTCACTGCCAGGTTCTCAGAGCCTCTGGCCGGGGAATGAGGAGGTGCTAAGCTGTCACGTGGATGGAGGGCTCCTTACACTTTCAAAGCCTCTGTTTTCTCATCTGTATAACAGGAGAGTAATTGCTGATCCGCAGGGATGTTGGGAGGAGAAAATGAAGGACCCTTGTTGCATCAACGTGGGGGCCCAGCAAATGGGTTCCTACTCTCCTTTCTCTCCTGGATAACAAGTTTGCTAGGTTCACTCATCTTTTCCACAAATATGTACTCAAGGCCTCCATGGACCAGGTGACAGATCTTATTCTATGCCCAGGGAAACACACCCACTGAAGAAAGAAGCCGGAGCAAGGTGGGCTGGGGTGGGGAACTGACCCAGAGGGACCAGAGAAACAAAATGGATATTTCAGAAACCCCCAAGAACACAATACCTGCTAAATGAACGTTCCTCTCCAAGCAATAGCCTCAGGAGGGCGCACCGTTGTGCCAGACATGCTGCCGGGTTGCCATGCACTGATATCAGCACTTGGACTTTCTCCCCAGGCCCCACCCCCAGGCATTCCCATGTCCAGGAGGGCTGCAGCAGGTGCTGGCCCTTTAGGAAAACAGTCTCAGAGAAGCGAATGTTCAAAGTCACGCAGCTGCTCAGGACAGAACAGACCACAAGACGAGGACTTTTGATTTCTGAGCTGGAGGCCTTCCCAGTACATAGGAGCGCTTCCCATCCTCCCTTTTTCCTCACGCCGCACTGGAGACGGAGAATTCTTCTCCAAATCCGGTGTCACCGCTTTTTCAAAACTTTGTCTCCGAATGGTTTTGGACTTTTTTTTTTTTTTTAATACATAACTCAACCCAACTCAGTAGGAGGGAAATGGGGATGTTCAAAGGAACCTGTCTGTGGATCTGCTTGTCGTGGTGGGCCGGGAGTGGGAGCTCCGCGTGCCAAATGCTGAGTGTCAGGGATTTGCATTTCAATGATCTTTATGCAGAGGATAAGGGCCAGTGATTTTCTTGATGGAATAAAGGGGCTGCGGCTAATAAAGTCTTGTGTTGGAGGTTTTGGGCTTTTCAAAGAGTCATCCAAAGAGTTGGCGGGGTGGTCTTCTGGAGCCTATTTAACAGCTTGGAGTCCTCCGGGCTAGGGGTGTGCCAAACCTTCCAGAAGCAAGATTGATTGCTTTCTGAAGAAGCTAAGTCAGGAGGGCTTTTGGAGAGTTCTTCGTTCCAGGGCCTCACGGAACTGGGCTTTTCGTGGACTCGGTGGTTAGAAGTCTGGTCCCGCTTGCTGGCAGGGGGATAGATTAGGTGACCCCGAAAGGACCTTGCTGGCACCGGCATTTCGGGATACTTCGAGGCGACGTGGCGTCGCCGGCGCTCCCGGGAGTGCACATGTGGGCGTCGGTGAGCTGCGGGTGGGAGGCGCGTGCGGGCCGCCGCGAGTGGGTGTGTCCGAGGCGCTGGGGAGGGGGGGCCGGGATGCGCCCGCTGCGCCCACTTGTGGCTCCCGGGCGCCGCAGGAGAAACCGCGCCTTTGCCGCCTCTGCCCAGGACGCCGCGGGATAGGAGGAGGACCGGAGGCTGATGACATGAGGGCGCCGTCTCCCGAGTGATGGCAGCGCGCGCTGCCTCGCCGCCTCCGCCGCTCAGCCCCGGACTCCTTACGTCAGGGTAGCTGGGTCCCCCCTCCGCGCGGGAGCCAGCGAGCAGCGGGAGAGCAGAGCAGAGCGCGCCGCGGAGCCGGGGCGCCCTCCTCGCGCGCCGAGCCCCGCCGAGCCGGGCAGGAGGCAGCGCC
>NC_043702.1:97998181-98046603 GCF_006229205.1 Suricata suricatta | reverse complement strand
TGGTGGCGGTCGCCTCCCGGCTGTGGCAGCGGCGGCGGCGAGCCTGCCTGGCGGCCGTCGGCGTGCTCCTGGCCATGGCTCTGGGGCTGCTCATCGCCGTGCCATTGCTGCTGCAGGCGGCGCCCCCCGGGGCGGCGCACTACGAGATGATGGGCACCTGCCGCATGATCTGCGACCCGTATAGCGCCGCACCCGGAGCGGGGCCCGCCGGAGCCAAGGCGCCGCCGCCCGGACCCAGCACCGCCGCCCTGGAAGTCATGCAAGACCTGAGCGCCAACCCCCCTCCCCCTTTCATCCAGGGACCCAAGGGCGACCCGGGGCGACCCGGCAAGCCCGGTCCGCGGGGGCCCCCTGGAGAGCCGGGCCCTCCTGGACCCAGGGGTCCCCCGGGGGAGAAGGGCGACTCAGGGCGGCCCGGGCTGCCCGGGCTGCAGCTGACGGCAGGCACGGCGGGCGGTGTCGGGGTGGTAGGTGGCGGAACCGGGGGCGGCGGCGACTCTGAAGGCGAGGTGACCGGCGCGCTGAGCGCCGCCTTCAGCGGCCCCAAGATCGCTTTCTACGTGGGTCTCAAGAGCCCCCACGAAGGCTACGAGGTGCTTAAGTTCGACGACGTGGTCACCAATCTCGGCAACCACTACGACCCCACGACCGGCAAGTTCAGCTGCCAGGTGCGCGGCATCTACTTCTTCACCTACCACATCCTCATGCGCGGCGGCGACGGCACCAGCATGTGGGCGGACCTCTGCAAGAACGGGCAGGTCAGTACCTCTGCACCCCCGCCTGCCCCGCAAATCCCCGCAGACGCTCGTCCCCACGCAGCGCTCCAAACCGCCCGGGAAACCAGACTCCTTTCTCCCCACTGGCGAACGCGCAAGCGAGCCCCGGGAGGGAGCGCGCCTCCGCATCCGGCTTCCCAATGCGCGCTGGTCCTGTTTGTCCGAATGTGGCCCGGGACTCTGTGCCCCGCGCCCAGGGACCCCGCCACCCCAACTGCACTTTCTAGCTGCTAGGGTACCCTCTGGCAATCTGGCGGGCTCCTAGGAAACCTCATTTTCCTTTAGCCTTCCCTTTGAGCCCCTATCGCCCCTTCGCCCTCCAGTCGTCTTTCTTCTTGGCCCGTGTCCCCTGGTTCTTCCTCTTCCCCGCTGGGTCAGGGTTTATGAAGTCCCTGATCTTCCTCCTTCCTGAGCTTGACTTTCGGGCTGCCGAGAGAAGAGGGGACCGGAAAGGAGTTGGACAAGTTGGAGGGAGAGAGAGAGAGAGAGAGAGAGAGAGAGAGAGAGAGAGAGAGAGAGAGAGAGAGAGAGAGAGAGAGAGACTGGGTGGGAGTGTGAACCCTGGAGCCTGGGGCAGAACGCTGCGGGGGTTGGAGGGCGCCTTGTGGGGGTGGGTAAGACCCAGGCAGAGGTGCCCTGGCCCACCTATTCTGGCGGCTCGCCTCCAGGTCCGGGCCAGCGCCATCGCTCAGGACGCCGACCAGAACTACGACTACGCCAGTAACAGCGTGGTACTGCACCTCGATTCAGGGGACGAGGTGTACGTGAAGCTGGACGGCGGGAAGGCGCACGGAGGCAACAACAACAAGTACAGCACGTTCTCGGGCTTTCTTCTGTACCCGGATTAGGAGCGCAGGGAGCGAGAGGTGGAGAGGCTTCGGGCTGCCCTGAGCCCTTGGTGGGAGCGGTTCCCTGGCCAGAGAGGACCACTCTTGCTTCATGACACTTCCTGACATCTGCGGAAAGACACATCCCTGCTGTCCTCCCTGCCCCCCTCGGACCTCAGTGTGTCTGCAACTCACCAAACTCGCTCAGCTCTGTGCTGTCCTTCGGGTCCCTGTTCCCAAACTGGGGAGGGAGAAGGGGATGCCCAAGTGGCAGGTGAGCATGAACCTGAACTCCCCCCCTCCCCCGGGAGGCGGAGACAGCTCAGTGCAGACTTGGCAAACCTGATTGGACTGGACAGGCCTGGCGGGAGGCCTGCCCTTCCTGCCCTCTCCCTCTCCTCATGCCCTGAGATCTGGGGCTCCCAGCCCTGGCCATCGAGGTAGGCCAACATGAGCGTGAGTGGCAGCTCCCTGGGGCATTCTTCTTCGTGACCCCAAAATACCTGTGCAAATGTCCCTGTCCATCAGCCAAAAACCACACGCAGCAGAGTCCCAGCAAATTCACAGAAAATTCACCTCTCCCCCGCACTCCTGGGTCAGACCCACCTTGATGCATTAAATTATGTTTTTAGACCATGGGCTCTGACTCTTTCTCAGCGCGACCCCAAGACATGGCCTCCAGACATCCACCTTGACGTTAAGACTTTAACTGGGACCTGCAGAACCTCTTCCGTGTCACTGCCTTGGCCCTGCCACCTTGGGGGTGTGGGGAAGAGGTGGGGAGATGGGGTTGCAGTCTCCCTCCCCCCTGGACTGCAGCCCTGAACCAGAAGAGCCCAGAGGAGAGAGGGTGGGTAAAGGCCATATAGAGAAAAGCCTGTGGGAGGAGGTCCAAGGGCTAGGGTTTCTGGAGAAGAGAGGGGAAGAGGAAGCACTTCTTCCAGAGGGAGTGGGGAATGAGGCAGCTGCCCGCAGGTGATCTTTGAGATGTTTGTCCCAAAAGAAAATACAGAAGTCCGCCTGCAGAAATACATCCACTCTGGCACATAGTATACTCAGCACATGTCCATTTACTCACATACCAGCTAGATCCGCATCTCTCGAAAGAGCCGGTAAACAGAGGCAATTCTGGGGACCATTGGTTCCCTGAATTCACGCAGAAACATGGGGAGAGATAGACAGGATCGGGGAGGGACTCCCTTTGTCTGTGGGCTTCCCTGCCATTTGCACGGTGGTGTGAGACACCTGCTCTGAACCCGAATGTATTTGTTGGGTCTCCGCTCTTTACTTCCCTGTGCTATTCCATACTTACAAGTTTAGGAAAACACCCCACAGGGTTTTGATTTTTTTTTTTCCATTTTTGTTTTAAGTCCCCAAGTTCCACTAAACAGGAAGTTATCTACAAAATAATCAGCTAGCAAACTGTCAGGTCTTACTAGGCTCATTGGAATCAGCTGTTTGAAGAGAGATATGAGTGTGTGCAGAGGCGGCCCCAGGGTGCGCGTACCTGGGCAAGACTGGAAATACACGCACGCACGTGCACACATGCCCCTCGTATGGATATAATGTGGTTGCCATTGCCAGTGCAGGTGACACATGTGCGCACACACGCGTTGTCACAGGTCCACATCAATGCGGTGTGTGACAGTGCTCATGGCTATATGTCTGCTCCCAAATTGCACTGTGCTTGACTTTAGCTCTTGGAGAGTGCCGAAAGTGTGAGTCCCATCTGAAAGACAGTTACACCCCCTGCCTTGAGTCCTGTCACTCTCGCTATTCCTCTTTAGGCTCTTATTTTATTTGGATAACGTTTTATTGTCATTTACTTATGTATTAGTGATGATTGTGTCTTTTTTGAGTCCAGGGATAAAGTGCTCAAAAAGAGCTGGAAAAAAACAATATATATATATTATATTATATATTATATATATTTATTTATATATATAAATACACAAACCATATTCTAATAATCGAATGTGACGCACAAACATGCAAACCACCATCTCCTCAGTTCCAGGCCCAGACAGAACCCCTGTTCTTCATCCCATCCCACTCCACCCCCCTGATTGTGGACCCCAAGCCCAGCCGAGCGCAGAAACAGGGGAAGGCAGAGTCGGGGCCCATATGCACTTGCACCCGTATCCATTTCTGATGCCTTGTCGATTGTATCATCCAGAAATGCGATTAAAACCAAATGTCTGAGACCCAAATGAAGTCTAATTGCTATGGATCTGCAATCCCCAGTGGGCCCTTAATCCTTTTTGACTTATTCCTCCCCTTCCTCCGATGAGATGGAGCTTAGACACAAAGCCCTTGGTTTAAATTTCAAAAATTAAAATTGACATGCAGCGGTGGCTTTCCTGGGAACAGGAGGAATGTCTAAGGAGGTGCCCGAGTCCAGCTTTATCCTCTGCATTAAGAAGCAATTTGTACTTCTAACAAAACCCCCACCACCCCCCTTTGGTAGAAGGGCAGTAGAAACGCCTTGCCTGGGTCTGGCTGTTCACAACACTTAGACGAATTTGGACCTAAGATTTCCTCCATCTGTATTCTCCGGTGCAGCTGGGCTTCTTGTAATTCTAATGCCCAGGCATCCGGGAGGTGCTGCCGAAGGTGTCAGCTGCGAAGAGGATGATGGATCAATGCGGTGGCAGGCTGGAGGCAGGAGCGTACCAGCTCAGGACAACGTCTTTCTGTGGCTGCTCACTCCCCATGTCCCAGGCATGTCCCTCACGACTCACCGAAGTCCACGATGCTATGATCTCTGGAGGATGCCCCAAGAAGGAGGCAGGGAGGGAACGAGGACACCAGGCCTGTTGTCATGCCACCTTTGCGTGCTATCAGTCGTGGGGTGCACCTGGAATGCCAGACACCATTTGCTCCAGACACTTACCCTTCTCGTCTCTAGTAGAGTAGAGAATCATTACCAATCACACTTAGGAAGTCTTGTCTTCATTTCCCAATTGCTTTGGGGTCTGTTTCCTAACTGTGTTCTAAGGTTGGGATTATGAGACTGGCATCTCCCAGGAAGTAGGAACATTTTTGTCTTGTCCATTTGGGAGGTGGGGAAATTGGGGCTCCAAGAGTTCAAGTCACTTGCCCAAGTTCACAAGGGTAAAAGGCTGAACCAGGACTTGACCTCCACGCTGAGCCTCTGCCTGACTGCCCAGACCAAACACAGCCACCTCCTAGAGTTCACAGGCCTTGAGAAGAGATCACATGGATGGGACATACTTCCTACCCTTTCTAACATCCCCTGATGTCATATGTTGCAGTATCTCCCCCACCCCCAAAGGTCAGACAAGAAGAACCAGCCTTGCTTTTTTGGCCCAGGCTACCTGCAGAGAGCATTCCAGACGGAGACTCCCACTTCTAAACATTCTGGCCTTGGGGTCAGTGTTGATGGTCCAGGAGGACCCTTCGGTCCCAAACTCCAAATGCTCTATTTGGATCTACGTGTCTCCATCAGCAACCTCCCACCACCCTTCTCCTTGGGGTCTATTGACCACCTTCTCTTATAACAGCTTTCCCTTCTCCCTTTGGGTGGTGGGGAGGGGGGCACCTTGCAGGTGCAGAGGGTGAAGCAGCAGTGAGCATGGCTGTCCTCGATGGCAAGGGGCCCCTTTCTTTATTCCCAAAGTTTACATCTATGTGACTAATCATTTTCAGGACTGCCTGAAGTGCGGGAGATATGCACCTGGCCCTGGAAATTTGGATAGAAGTTATGCCGTCTGCTACACTTTCTTCCTAGCTGTGTGAGCAGGTGGCTGTCTTGGGGACCCAAGACAAAGAATCCAGGGCCCCCTCTGCATGGAGATAGGATGACACCATGGAGGGCCATATTATGGAGCCCAGTTGCTCCAGACTTCACTGATCATGCAGTCCTATTGGACAAACATTTTTTGAGCACTCACACCCAATCTATGTATTTGACTTGTGAATAATTTATGTATCCTTCTGTCAATCTGTACTTTTAAAAAAAGGTCTATCTTTGCATATTCATATTCATCAACAAATCTACACATTGGAGTCAGTAACTTTCTTTTCAGTGGGCTAACCAAGCTTGGAGAAAGGTCTCTCAGTGAGATGAAAAGAAACAAGGGTCAATCTGTGTGTTTTCTTCAATTTGCCTGTTTCTTCCAGAATCTTAGGCAAGAGAATATATTCTTTTATGTGTCACAGGTGAGGCTCTACACTTTAATTCTTTGTGTGCACAGCTTCAGTCCATATTGTAAGTATTAGTAATGCTTGGTTTTCTCCTTTTTAGGTGAAAAGTAAATACAATTCAAGTTTCAATATTTCCTTTTTATACCTGATTTTGAGGCTCTGATGTTGGCATTGGAGCAAACTCATGGAATCAGGATGGGCCAGGAGGTCTCTCTCAGGGCCCCTCTGACTACTGGGGAGAATGAACTTGGCAGGTGGACATGAAGAATTTCGGAGGAAGGTTTTGGCCTCCTGTTATTGCCATGTTCTGGTACCCTTCGATGAACGAGAACGCTCCCCAGAGGAGCATGAATCAGGGCAGCGATTGCAGTAAATAATATAAGCCATTGCTTTTAAAAATAAATTCTACCATAATCATTTCAAAAGTACTCATAAGAAAATGGAATAGTATAATGAGCTCTCATGTTCCTTTCACTAAGCTATGACAATCGCCAGATCATGGTCAATCCAGGCAGAACTACAGTTTTTATTTATTAAGGCCTTATGATGTGCCAGCAATTGGCACTAGGGCACAATTTTTTCCTCAGAATGCCCCCTGGGAAGCAAATGTTGCTATCAGCCCCACTTTACAGATGGGGAAACTCAGGCTCAGAGAGGTTTTCGAGACTTGCCCAAGGTGAAGGCCAGGACTGCTGCTAAGATCCGTTTGTCCCCAGAGCCCAAACTCTTTTGGGGATATGGTGGGGCAGGGGGGTGAGCTCTTAAAGACAAACTATACTCTGGGTGCACTGATACAAACAAGCCTCCCCATCAAACACTCTGAAGGTGAAGCTGCATCAGAGCCTTTCTGTGGAGGCTCCTTATGTGTCCGCTGTCCCCTGATACTGCAATGAGCTGGTTTTCAGACTTCTCATTCTCCTCCTTCTTCCTGTTCCATACACCACTCATGCTATTCTCTCTGGGTTGGCTTCTTCCCCTCCTACAGGGATCATCTGACAGGTGACTTCCACTGGCCCTCAGCCTCTCCCTGTGGCCGAGGTTTTCCTCTTCTCCCCTTCCCTGAAGGTCCACAAAACCATGACCTTCCCTACGACAGTGCTGGCCACACTACTGTAATCATGTTTGGTTGTCTGTCTTCCCCATGGACTGTAGGCTTCACTAGGGTAGACCTACCCTCTGTACAGGTCACCACTGAACCTCCCCTCTTTTTCTAGTACTTAGAATGGTGCTTGGTACATAGTAGGTGCTCAATAAAAATTTATGTAATGAATGGATAGATGGATGCATGCATGCGCTGGAGAATGCTAGAGGTTCCTGAGAGGGGTGATTTGGAAAGATATCCACCCAGGTGTCTGACCTCACAGTGGGATCAAGGGGATTTTCCCAGCAAGGTGAATAGTGTTCTTGACCAATTGGACCCCACCTGCCTCCACTCACTGGCCCTGAGTTTGTAAGATTTGGATGAATGGGGAAGACTGTATACAAAGGAGCATTGACTGCAACATTCAAGGCCATGGTTACACCTCTAGAAATCAGCAACACCTGCCAGTTGTCATGAGTTTATGACCACTGTCACACTGTGGCTTCTGGACTGATTTAAGTTCTCTCCCCAAAGGGAGGGATGTCTGTCACCCATCTGGGACTCTTTGGGCAGTAGTCTTACTTCTAGTGGGGTCCCTCTGTTGGTGCTTTTTCTGTCAGGAATCTTTTTTTTTTTTACGTTTATGTACTTATTTTTGAGGAGAGGGGAGAGATAGAGAGAGAGAGAGAGAGAGAGAGAGAGAGAGAGGGAGAGAGAGAGAAGGAGGGAGGGAAAATGAGTTGGGGAGAGGCAGAGAGAGAGGGAGACACAGAATCTGAAGCAGGTTCCAGGCTCCAAGCTGTCAGCACAGAGCCAGACACGGGGCTCGAACCCACAAACTATAAGATCATGACCCGAGTCGAAGTCAGATACCAACAGACTGAGCCACCCAGTGCCCCCTGTCAGGATTCTTCTGTTTTCTTCAAATGAAAAACACTAGTTTGAACAATTGCTGACACAAGAGGCACTTGCCAAGAATGTAAACGGTGTAGAGAAATATAAGACAGAAAGTAAAAACTTCCCTCTCCTACAACCTCCTTCTCCAGAGGTAATTTCTGTTAACAGCTTGGTTTGTATTCTTCCTGACTTTGCAAATGCACCTCTGTGTGGTTTTGTTCATGAAGAATAGAAAAGTCTCCAAACGCTGCTCTGCACCTGCTCTTTCGCTTACCCATCACGCCCGAGGAAGTCTCAGGACTTGGACCGAGGTACCACAGACGACGGACTCCGATCGCTGAAGCAAATCCCCTCCACGAGAGCTGTCAGCCATTTCTGACCTTCCTGCTCTGTGAGAGGAACAGCCTCTGCTAACGGGGTTGCACCTCCACATTGATACAGGTTCTACCCGGGTGTGGAAAAATCCCACTTTATTTTCAAAGCAATGTAATTGATGTCTTTATCCAGTTTGTAGATTACTCAAGCGCTTCCTTCTTGTTCTCGCCGTCTACATCTCGGTCTAGGTCTATTATCCCTCCCAGCGGCCCTTCCCCCAGGACTGGGTGAATGGAGGAAAGAGATAAACTCCAGCCAGCCCTGGTTTCCTTCTGCCCAAGGGAGGGCACTCCTGGCTGCGTACGATGGGGATGGGAGGAGACGAAGAGGACGCCGGACACCTCAAAGTCTGGGCATCCTGGGCTCCAGTTAGGGTGGTCCTTGGCTGCCTTGGTCCTGCTGCCTGTGTCACTTCCAACCTTGGAACCTGGTTAAACAGCAATGTATCTGAGGAGGGGAGAAGGCTCATGGAGGCAGGGTTACTGGAGTCCAGGGCCCCAAAATGCCGGAGGATTTCCTAGAGAGAAGCCTGCTCTTGGTTTGACTCATGGGCAGCTGATTGGCAGAGCTGTGCTTTTTAATGGCGTGTGTCTACTTGCCCACATGGGCTTTTGTGGGCATTAGTAAAGCAGTCCCTCCCTCCAGATGAATGCAGCACTTCACAGTTTTGCGAGGGCGGTTTTGTGAGTGCGAAGCAGGCAGGACCCAGGCTCCCATTTGACTGCTCTGCTGTAGCTGTGTACCCAGTTCGCCGGGCCGAGGTCTGGAGAATGGCCCCTTCTCTTTCCCCTTCTCCAGGGCTGCCTCTCCTCTATTCTCTGCACCCGGGGCTAAGGGAACAAGGCTCAGTGGGTGGGGCGTTCTCGGTGCATAGTGACTCCAGCTGAAGACACTGACCCTGGCAGAGGGATGGCAGGCCACACTGGGCATCTGACGTGGGCTCTGGAACCAGACAGAGCAGTGGGCAGCAACTGTGAACACTAAAATAGCTCAACCCTTTAAAAGCAATCAGGTCATGGATGCAGAGTGGAAAGGAAAAAATGTAGTTATAACCATTTTTTTTATTATTGAGCTGAGCCCTTTATCTGTGTTATCTTGCTTAATCTAGACAAGGAAGAAAGTGAGGGGAGCAAGTTAAATAGCTCAGAAGTTCTCACAACTCTCGAGAGGGTCGAGGCCCAGAGAGGGAAGGTGGTTTGCCCAAGATCACACAGCAGGGCAGGGCCCCGAATGTTAAACTTAGGTCTGTCTGATTCAAAGGCTCTACAATTTATAATCCAAAGCCCTGTCTCTCATACTGGCCTATCGGTAATCTGAGGTTTGTCCTAATGCCTCTCTGAGCTATGGTTTCCTCTTCCATAGAATGCTGCCTAGTTTATAAGGCTAATGGGGGGATGAATGAGTCAATGGATGTCAACCATCGGACGTCTAATGGGAAGTTATAATCTGCCTTCAAACACTTGTTCTGAAAAAGCCACTTTTCCACCCATACCCCCTGCCACTTCTCTAAGCTACTGATGCCCAGTAGAACTCAACAACAGTCTTTGAACTTGGCTTCAAACTCACCTTCACCATAAGCTGGCTGTTCTATACTCTGGCATATATTTAACTGGCTAAGCCTTACTTTACCCATCTGTGAAATGAGGCCAGTCCTTACACCACATGGATGGTTGGGAGGATTTGACGAGGCACAGAGAAAGTGCCTGAACTCGGGGAATGGGACTGTTAGGGAGTCTCTTATGTTTTGAGCTGACATACTTCAGGAAGCATCAAACCAATGCTACTTGGAATGAGAAAAGGCAGGATTTCAGTGTCAATAGCTAATATTTGTGAGCCTGTCAATGGCTTAGGGGTCACTGATGGCATTTCCCAAACATGTCAGCAATCCCCTCAGAAAGCCTGTAAGGTAAAAATAATTGGACCCATTTCACAGATGAGGAGACAGGAGGCCATTTTCAACTATTGTAATATCAAAGCCAGGATTCAAACCAGTGCCTTTCACACTGCTTATGTCTTAGCCTCTAGGAGTGAACAAGCCACATGGTAAGCAGTGCCTGGCCTGGTCACCCCAGGCTGGTTATGTATGCGAGGGTCCTGTGCAGATCCTGCGAGGGCTTCCTTGTTGATTCCCAGGCTAATAAGCCCCTGCATCACCGAGCCTGGAGCCATGGCTAAATCTCAGGGCTCTGCTGCATGAATATGCAAACTCCCATCGATGGCCCAGCTCTATCACAGCCTGATTCCACATTGACAAGCACAACCCCATGGCTCAGGGCCTCTTGCCATGCATAGTAAAAACACCCACTAATCCCTGCTAAAGCTCCCAGGGCTGGGTGGGGGGGAGGCTCATCTCAGCCCATTTGAGAGGGTACACTGAGGGCACATAGCCCCGGCCTTGGCCTCTTTCAAGGCCTGCCCTGCCTCTGTAAGATCAATAGGGACCTTGCAAGTCTTTGGAAGGCTGGTTTCTTCTTTCTTTCCCCTAGCTCTAGGATGCTTACCCCAGAGACCCGGACCCTGCTGGAGGGCAGAGAGCCTGATGGAGGAAGTCAGCTGGCCTCCATGCTTGGCAAGCCAGCTTTGCCACATATTCTACTCAAAAATTGGCTTCGTGGATAGCTATTGTGCTCCCAGCACTGTGGCAGGGGCCCTGGGTGCTACCCTCCTTCAATCTGCTGGGTGGCAGGAATCATGAGCAATAGTATTCCTCCATTGTCCACTACCCACTGGGAGGTGTGAGTGACCAGCGTGACCTTGTTTAAAACTTTACAGCCCTGCAAGATGGGTGCTATTATCTTCGTCTCACAGCCTAGGGTATTGAGATTAGAGAAATCGGTTAACTCACCTATACTACAGACCCACAGCTAAGAAGTCATGGAGTCCGAGTTCGAGTCCAGACCTCTGCAGTCACAAAGCCCTTCTTCTGCCCCACAGAGATGCTGGGGGGGTGTGGTGAGACCATACATGGATGGGGAAGGGTTGCTAAGATGACTGCCTTGGGCACAGGGGATGTCTATCTGGAAGTGAGAGGGCCTGCAAAGGACTTGAGTGATCAAGAGGGCTTCCAGGAGGTGGTCACCTCTGATTTGGGGTTTGCCATCTAAACTAGAGTCACCATCCTTATGAAGCTACAATGGAGTTGTACAAAAAAGACTTACATACTAAAGATTTGCTGGTTATGTATTTCTTCTCCAAAGATTTATTGATTTATCTACATTGAGCTCCGTCCTGGGCCCTGGGGTAAAAGATGTCTGGAGGCTCAACTCAGTCCTGCAGAAACTCTCGGTGAAGGAGAGGAACCAACCAGGGCCCAGGGCAGGGAACCTGCCGCCTGGAGCAGGGAGGAGGCGGCACCAAGGAGGGAGTGATTGAGCCCAGGGGAGGGTCATATGGAGGTGAGGGACTGTTATGAGGTTGAGGTGCTATTCTGGAGGGGAGCAGCCAGCATGCTCAAAGGCATGGGTGTGGAGCTTGCCTCCAGGAGGGGTCTCATGGAGCCTTTCTGTCCCTGTATGTGTGTGAGTGAGTGTGTGTTTGTGTATGTGTGTATATGGAGTGTGTATATGTTGAGGCAGGTGTGACGCATGTGATGGGTGTTGGGGCAAATGTGCTGGTTTATTGTGGCCAGGATACTTTTGTGTGGGATGGGTTGTCTGTGTATGTGGGTACTTGTATACACGGGGGGTGGGGGGGAAGCAACGGCATCAATTGTAATAGTGCTGTATCTGGCTCAGAACACCTCTTCTGTTGGGCCCTTCTTATGCCACAATGGAAAAATGGAAGGATTTTATGCTGTTGGTTCATTCCCCTTGTCGCCAACACACAGAGTAAACTTGTGGCTGCCTCTCTTTGAGATGCATTTGGAGCTCATATTTGGGGTGGGCTGGAGGGTGGGGTGGGGTCCAGGCCTGAGGACTGCATGATGGAGTGAGGGGCTGGGGGAAGCAGTATCTCAGGACAGGGGCTGGAGTTGCCGAAGTGACCAGAAATCACGATGCCCTGGAAACAGAGAAGGATATACCTAGACAGGAGCCAGGAGGAGGCTCACACTTTGATCTCATTGGACGCTCTCTCAAGTGCACTGGCAGCTGTTTTCTCTCTCATTCGTAGTGACATCCAGCATGGTGAGAAGACAGAGACCTTCCTCCAATTTTGTTTCTGTAATGGGCCTGGGCACTGGGTGGGTCAGCTATTACTTTTCCATTTAGCAGTAAAAGATAAGATATGGTAATGAAGATAGGTTAAGGTAAATGAAGTGACTGGTCCAAGGCCTCACAGCTGGTAAACAGCCAGCCTGGTCAGTCCTGTCAGATTCTAAGGGCTTTTGTTGGCTCAAAATGAGAGGTCTGGATGTGGTAATCCTGAGGGGAGAGGAAGTAAAAAATTCCCACCCCTATTCCAAGCCATTTAGAGACAATCATTCTCATATGTGTACTGGGGTACATAACCTCCCATAACCTCCTGGGTTTAACTACTAGATCATTCATCTACCATTCATCCATCCATCCATCCTCCTCATTATCCACCTATCTACTCACCTATCTATGAAGCCATGCATCCATCCATCCACCCACCTACTTAGTTATCTATCTATCTATCTATCTATCTATCTATCTATCTATCTATCTACCCATCCATCTATTCATCTATCTATCATCTATCTGTCATCTATCTATCTATCTATCTATCTATCTATCTATCTATCATCTATCTATCTATCTATCTATCTAATCAATTTATCTAGCCACCCATCCAGCCATCCACTAACTCATTCACCCATTCACCCATCCATCTACCCATCCATCATCATCCACCCACCCACTCATCTGTCCACCATCAATCACACATTCAATGTATACCTGTGTGTCAGGCCCTGCATAGGTGCTGGGAGGTGAGATGATCTCTATCCAATGGAACTCGAAGTCAAGTTGCAGAGCTTCCAGAAGCCTCCATCAGCTCCTTTCTAACTTTCTCTAAACAGCTTATTACCAAGAGAGATTAGGGGAGAGCCCAGCTCTCCCATCAGTGACCCA
This sequence comes from Suricata suricatta, assembly GCF_006229205.1. NCBI lineage: Eukaryota > Metazoa > Chordata > Mammalia > Carnivora > Herpestidae > Suricata > Suricata suricatta. The sequence goes on along the minus strand of NC_043702.1, from coordinate 98,033,447 downwards.
GCCCAGCAGGAAGCATGACTGCCTTTGATGGGTCTACTCCCAAGCAAGTGGCATCAAAGAGCAAGCAGTCCCCCACAAGCGGGGCCAAAATCATAAGGCAAGACCAACCTCCTGTGAATACATAAGGGAGCTGAGGATCTGGCTCCTGAGGGACAGCCCCAGGGGCTTCCTGCCGCTTCTGCAGGAGAGTGCAAGTCTGCGCCATGGCAAGCCTCGTGCCTTGAGTTTGGCTGTGTCATGTGCCATGTGAGCCCCCACCTGCCTCCTGGTTGCAAGCTGTTACCCTTTGCTTAGTTGGCCACCTTTGCTGAGGGGCATGCGGATGATGGTGCTTTCATGCCCTCCCCATTTCTGGAGGGGCAAGTCACAAGTCTCACACTGTGGTCTGGCTGTGTTGGGAGGTCTGGCTGCCGAAGGAGAAACAGGACTGTGTCTTACTCTATTCTGCTCTTAAGTTACTAATCAAAGGGGAGAGCTTCTTGCAGAAATGAGGAAGTGAGCCCATCACCTAGTCTGGTGCACACAAGGCTGGGGGACAGGGGAACACTTTCACAGCTGAGCTTCAGGACTGAGGAGCGGGAGAGCCTGTCTCTAACATGTGTGCTTTGGGCAGCTGGCTAACTATGTTCTCCTGCCTGCTGCCAGCTGCCTCCTTTATATCACTGGAATAATGGGGCCGCCAAGTTAGAGACCCTGTGGCCCCAGCCCTTAAGCAGCAAATACTGCCATCACTTCCACGCAGGGTTTCCTAATTAATTCTCCCTTATTCCCATTCCAGGTTATGGGGCAAAGGAAGTCCAAGCACAATCAAATGGTGGCCAGACACTCTAGGCTCCTTGCTTGGTAACCCTGCCATGTCTTCTGGCAGTTATAGGGTAACCTCCAAGTCCCAAAGCTGGTGGACTGGAGGCTCACGATCCAGCCCCACGGCCTCGCGGTGCACCTCTCCCCATCCACTGCAACCCAATGCCTGTTCTCCCCACATGAAGGCTCTCTCTTGCCTCTGTGAAGGCCCGGGACTAGGGTGAGGCACAAATGTAAAGGGGTGCTGAAGAAACCTAGTAATTAAGCTAAACGGTTGTAATGCAATATTTAAAAGCTCAAAATCAGTGCAATCCATGATAAACAATATCAACATTTTCAATCAAAGTGCCATCAGTTCAGGACACTGAGCATATCTTTTTTTCCTTCAGGGTGGATTCTTGATTCTCATTTTATCCCAGATGAGCACCAGGTTTTGGAAAGGGAGGGAAAGCAGAGGGAAAGTGGAGCCCTGAGAATTCAGGAATGGAAGGATCGACTGCATTAATCTTCATAAGATGAACCCTCCTGTTACCAACCATCCATTGTTTATAGAGCACTTTCTCAGTGCCAGGTACTTAAACTTAATTTTTTAACTGTTTATTTATTTTTGAGAGAGAGAGAGAGAGAGAGAGAAAGAGAGAGAGAGAGCAAGTAGGGGAGGGGAAGAGAGAGGGAGACCCAGAATCTAGAGACAGGCTCCAGGCTCTGAGCTGTCAGCTCAGAGCCTGATGGGGGGCTCGAACTCACAGACCATGAGATCATGATCTGAGCTGAAGTCGGATGCTTCACCGACTGAGCCACCCAGGTGCCCCTCTGTGCTGTATACATTATATTGGTGATGTCATTTTTTTTCCTTCAGAGGAAGGTGTGATTATGCTCATTTGTTCATTTCATGGATTTGGGATTTGAGGAACAGAAAGGGCAAGACACTTACCCAGAGTGACACAGCCAGGTGAGGGTGAAACTGACACTGAATCGGCTCTGACTCCAAGGCCTCCTCTAAGATGTCATCGGACTCCCTCTGGAGGAATGCTTCCATCTCTACTGTGCCAACAATGACAATGACAATTACTGTGCCAATATGTGCAACTTACTGGGTGAGCTCTTGGTATGTGCCAAGTACTCTTCTAAGTACTTTTCATGTGTGACTTCATTTAAGTTTCTCAGCCACCTAATAATGAGGTAGGAGTCATCTCCATTTTGTGTATGAGAAAACTGAGGCACAGAAAGGCTAAGTAACTTACCCAGGGTTGCAGAGATATTAAATGGCATAGCCATCACAGGCTGGTATCAGACCCCCAGCTTGCATCCTCCAGGCTGGCGAGGGGGTGTTCCGGACACTACGCTGTACTAGGACTACCCTACCCTCCACCCCCTCTAGCGGTCGGGGGCAGGAAGACATGCCGATCCCCCAGCGATGGCCGAGGTCCTGAACCTCAGAGCCCACAGGCCCCAACCCTGAATCTCCCACTCACCCTCCCACCAGCGCCTCATACGGTGGCCCCTTCGCCCACCCCGCTGCACGCAGCGGCACCCGCCCTCCTGGCGGAGACCTGCCAGGGGGACAATGAAGGCATTCAAGAGCCGTTATTTATTTATTTCTCAATAAAGAAACTTCATGAATAGATGGATATTTATTCACCTAATTCACTTTTGCAAATGCAGTGTCCTTCAAAGGATGATTTGTTTGCTGAGCGGGGCTGAGGCGGGGAGGTTAAAAATAGCTCCCGGCAGTACCGTATTTCTCAGTAAATCAGTGTTGATAATTTAATAATAAAATTAGTCTTACATCAGGTACCAGAGAACGCTCCTCTGACATGCAAATCGAATTCAGCCTCCTACTCAACGTGGGTCGTTTGCGAGGCTACAAATTCACCAGCCTCCGTGTTTTGGGCACTAAATTTAGAGCCTTTCTTACCTGGGTCAATACTGGTGCCTCTAAAATGCCTGTCTCCCTAATGTGGTCATTTGTAATATTCACTAAGTTCAGAATGTAGATGACTGGGCTCCCTCTCACTTCCGAGCTGCCAAATAGAGACGGGTGAAAGAGATGACCCAGCACACACCTGGAAATTTCGAGGAATCACTCTAAATCGCTTCGAGTTTCAGGGCAGAGGGGCTGTGTCCCCTAGATGCACCACCAAGTGCATTTCATTTCCTCTCAATGAAAGTTTTATGAGCATCTACTATGTGCCAAGTCCTGTAAAAGGTGCTGGGCAGCAGGGTCGCCCTAGAGGCCATTTCCATGGATTTTATATATGATTTGGTGCAGGGACAGGACAGACAAGACACATCGAAGGGCATCGTGGTAAAAGGATAATGCGGGAAGCATGTATAAGGTCTAGAAAAGCACAGCAGAAGGACGGACATCTGTGAAGGAAAGAGTTTGCTTCGTGGTCATGTTCCAGGAAGCTTACCTTCAAAAGAGACATCTCTACTGGGTTTTGCAGAATGAATAGGAGCTCTCCAGGCATTTGGGCAAGAGTTGGTGGCACAGGAGAGGACCTCCCAGGCAAGGAAAATGATGTATACTATCTAGAGTAATTAAAGTTGGTTCTTTGTGGCCAAAGACTGGCAAGTGGGCGGCTTCAGAGTTCAGTGGGGGCCAGTGGCCTGGGTTACCTGAGAGACAGCTGAGAGGTTTGTTTGAAGGTTTGGGGAGCCAGGGAAAGGTTGGAATTAGGGGAGACATGGGGTCAGATGTCCATGTTGAAAGATTTTTCAGGACACAGTGTGGAGGGAGGGTAAATGGAGAGCAAGATGGTTCCCTTGATTGGGTCCCCATTTTCTACAGGGCAAATGGGGTCTGTGAGTGGTGCAAGGCACAGAGGCTGAGGAACAAAGAGGAGTTAGAGACCACTGAGGACAAGGATGGAAGAGGGGGAGCTGTCCCAGGAAGAGCTGAGAGCTTGGCCGAGGCCCTCAGTGTTCAGCAAGTCCCTCTATCTGCATGACAGGTGCAGCGTACAAACCGTCCCCGTACGGACCATGACGTGTGATCAGACTACAGATCTCTGAGATTGGCAGGGCAGGCACGATGATTCCCATTTTACAGATGAGAAAACTGAGGCTCAAAGAGGTAAAAAGATCTGCCCGAGGTCACTCAGCTAGAATATGGCAGAACTGGGACTTCAGACCAGGTCCTTAATCCCCAGTCTGGCTCTTTGGGGAGCCTAATTCTCATTTCAGTGAGTTGGGCTCCCAAAATGATTTTCTTTTCTTTTTTTTATATGGGGGGATGGGAGACAGAGGATTGGAATGACTTGCTCAAGATCATGTAGGTGACCCAAGGTCTGAATTTAGATTCCATTCTCCCAAGTCCTCCTTCCTTCCTTCCTTCCTTCCTTCCTTCCTTCCTTCCTTCCTTCCTTCCTTCCTTCCTTCCTTCATGGTGTTATTGCTGCTATCTGGCACTGCCCCCCTGTGGCCTCCTGTTCTCATTCACTGTTCCTGGGCATGGTGGCCTCCCTGACGTTTTGAAGCTGGCCAAGCACTCTCTGATCATGGCCTTTGCCTTGCTGCTCCTCTAGAATCCTACCCCCCACCCCACTGGTATTATCGTAGCTCTTCCCCTAAGGTATCCACAGAAATGTCACCTCTTTAGAGAGGCCTTCCCTGATCTCTCCACCTGTCTCTTCTCTGGCTGTAGTGTTTTTCATAGCACTTATCCCTACACTGCTGCTTCTTCACTTAAGGTCTGTCTCCCTTACTAGAAAGTAAGTTCCAGAAGGGCAGGCACTTTACTTCTGCATTTTATTTCCTATCTTATTGCAAAGAGGGGCTTGTTAATGTTTGTTGAGTGAATGCATATTGAGTGCCCTCTGAGTGCAAGGCGCCCTGTCCCAGGATCCAGGATGAGTTCTCTCCATAGGAGCTCGTTCCCAGTGTGCTGGGGACACGGGCTTGCAGGCCCACACTCCGTGGCAGTGTGACAAAGACTGCATCAACGTACCTGGGAGCCCCGCCCATGCATCTGTACAGTCTGGGGTTCTCTTCAGTGCAACAGTAGTTGAGAGTAAAGGAAGGAAAGTGTGTGAACTGGGGCTGTGAGGGGCAGGCTGGCTTGCACGTGCTTGGGTGTATTTTATTTTATGATCCATATTTTATCTTATGATCTCATAAGCCATGAAATCATGATCTGAACTGAAACCAAGAGTTGGGCACTTAATGGACTGAGCCACCCAGAGTCCTGTGCAAATGGATTTTAGAATGAATACAAGGCACAAACAAATGGAGAGAGGACATTCAGGTGGCACCTCAAATGGTCCAGAAGATCATCCTTCATTATAAACACTTTAGAGTATTTGATCATGTCCACAGCTCTTGGTCTCAGTTTACAGAGTGACAAATGGGCAGAAACTTCCAAAGTGAGTGGTTTTGCCTAGCTCATGAAGCCTGGCATATCTGTTATTCTTCCCAGGGGAATTCAGTCTGGAATTCCCATCCTGTCTTTTCCCTCTCCAGCCTCCCTCCCTCCCCTTGGGGCTTGCGGCCCCCTTCCTGTCCCCTTTGTCCCGAGGTGGAGGGACAATGGGGCCCGTTGAGGAGCAGGCAGATTTGCAGTCCTGAGAGCTGGCTCCAGCAAATGCAGTTAGATGACAAGAACATTTTATTCTATAATAAAAGGGCTTTTAAGAAAAATACTGAGTGCTTAGGGGAAAGTTAAGAGGGGAGAAAGGAAGGCAATGGAATTGTTCACACTCCATCAATGCCTAAGAAAAACCAGTTTCAATGACATACTCTTCCAGGAGGGTGGGGGGGTAGGGGCTGGGTGTGGGATGCCAGCTCCTCCACCGTGCATACTCCCCTCCCCCCAGTGCTAGAAACTTCTGTTCTCAGCCTCCTGCCCAGCTCCACTCAGCCACTCAACTGCCACCTCTGTTCCAACAAGTGTGAAGCAAACTTCTGAATCCCACCCACCCACAGGTGATATCTAGTGAGAACATACTGGTAACACCATATTGGTGGGTTAAGATATTTAAAGTTTTACTTGGGTACTTAAATATGTAGCTACTTTCATATTGGTTAATGGATAACCACTGCCGTGAGCCACCCCACCTGCCCTGGCCTCTTCCCCAGGACTCCAAAACCTCCTCCATGCTGCAGCAACTGGAAAGTAACCCCTGCCACAGTGGGGTCTAGCCTCAAGTCTCTTCTGGCTGGTCAGTGTCGATGCCCACAGCTCTCTAAGTGGGCTGAATATCCCCCCTATGGCCAGTCCCTCACACCCACAAGCTATTCTCTTTCCTCCTCAGTGTGTGGGGATCGCATGCCATTGACCCAAGGGCACATCTGGGGGAGCGTGGCATGGACACACACCCCTCCTACACACAAGGTCCTGTATCAGCTCTGGGACTCGCTGAGGGCTGGCACTGTGCCTGCCTGTTCACTGCTGTTGGAGGCTGACACTCAACTGGTACCCGAGAGCTGACATTGGTTGGCTGAATAATGCACCAAGGACAACCATATCCTAATCTCTGGAGATCCAGAGCTTGTGAAGGTTACTTTAGAAAGGGACTTTGTGGGTGTGATTAAGTTAAGGACCATGAGATGGGGAGATGATCCTGGACTATCTGGGTGTGCCCAATGTAGTGACAAGTATCCCTAAAAATGGAGGCAGAGGGAGACTTGAACTTGGCGGAGGAGAAGGCCATGTGATCATGGCGGCAGAGACCAGAGGGTCACAGCCACAAGCCCAGGAACGCATGGGGCTGGCAGATGCTGGAAGAGCCGAGGGGACCAGCCTGGCCAACATCTTGATTTAAGCACCACTATTCCCCAACTTGTGGAAGACTCAGTGCAGGCATCTGGCCTCCCAAACTGTAGGAGAATAAATATCTATTGCTTGAAACCACTGGTTGTGTGGCAAGTTCTGACAGCAGCAATAGGACACCAGCACACACACTCAGCTCATCTTGACCATCTGGTAGGTTGTGACAGTAAGAGAGCAGCTCAGGGCCGTGGCCGTGACCTCTTGGAAATTCGAAACCAATCCCGGTACTCCCACCCCTCACTGCCTAGTAAACCTCACCAAGGGCTTCCTGTCACCTGGGTGGCCTGGGGTCTTTCCCCAGCAGAGAGATCCTTCCTGCCCCTGTTGGCCTCCAATCCCCACACACCCCACATGCCAGTCAAGCCAAACCACTGACATTTTCATTTGCCTGAGTCTCATGCCACGCACTCTTACTTCTTAGTGTCTTGTCCCCATCCAGTCACTATGTCCTAGAAAGCCCCACCCTCTTCACTCCCTCAAGCTAGCTAGGGAGTCCCCTCTTCCAGGAAGCCTCCTCTGGAGTCCCAAGGCTGGGTCCCATCCCTGCTCTCCCAGCCCCTGGTGTGGCCCAGGGCCCCAGTGTGGACTGCACTGCCAGACCCAGTCTGTGGCTCCCGCTCCCCAAATGGGGAGTTTCAGTGTCAGGGAAGCATGAGGCCACGAGTCCACCCACATGTCCAGCTGCTTCGACGGGGCTCTCATCCAGCTGGCCACAGCTGGGACTCAGGACTCACGTTCTGGGAAGCACAGCCCAGTGGCAGCTCGAGTGTGGACACTCGAGGTCTGCTGACCCTGCTGGGGAATCTCCCAGGGGGAAGAGAGAGGCTCCCCAGTTCTGCTTTCCATCCCTACAGGTGTTTTGTAAACACAAATTAGATAGAACACATCTTTATCTTGCCTTTTTCTTCCCTAAGCCCATAAGGACTTTTTGTTTTGGGTGAGTTTTAGACATTCTGTAGATAATATATATAAGCAAATAAGGGTCAAGGATGTTCCTTTTATTGTCCTTTACCAGAAAATGGCTTTTGTTATTTTTTTCTGGCTCATAGAAGTCCTGTAAGTTCACAGGAGAACATTCGGACACTATGGAGGTATGTGGCTTTGGGGAAAGTAAGGGAGCCCCGCACCACTTACTTCTTCCTCTCTGTAAACTCGCTCCTGCCCCCACCTCTGGGGCCCGCACTCCCCTTGCCCATCACCCCAGTGCCCCCGGACGCTGAAGCGAGCGTGGTCACCTCCCACATCCTCAGCTCTGTGGTTTTTCTTGCAGACTTCCTCATGCCTCTCTCTTTTTCTCCATCTCCACAGACATTGCCGTCTGCCTGGCCCCCAGTCTTCTCCCACTCAGACATGCAGGGACGCCCATGTTCTTTTCCCTCTAGTTTCTACCCCTTCACATCTGTGACTTACTGTACAGAGAGAACCTCTGACACTTCCCTGTCTATCCCTGCTTGGCGCCCTAATACCTATCTGGACACTGGCTCAGACCTCACCATCCCCAAGCACCCTGGCTTTCCCATGAGATGGGCCCTGTCACGAGAGGGAGGCTCTGCTGCTTCTGAACTATAGTTTCCTAAGATGGCTTTTGGTTAGAAACAATATTCACCCTACCTCTGGCCCTGTCACGAGAGGGAGGCTGGTCCACGATTGGGGGACAGGGAAGGGATGGGGTTAAGGGGTTACAGAAGCATGGGGGAGGGACAAAGGCCCAAGATGTGGGAGGCAGGTCTGCACTGGAGAAGAGCCAAGGCCCTGCGGTCTCCTGATGATTTGTAAAGCTGAGGGAGCATGGGCAGGGACTGAGCTAAACTCCGAAAACTGACAGCGCATGAGAGAGGAGAATGCAGGCATAACCAGGCTGTCAGAGGCCCAGGGAGGAGGGTGATGCTCTCTGGTCTGCCCCAGAGGCTCTGGATGGGCAGGAAGTATCTCAGGGAGCAGGTGGAGGAGGGCGGTGCTCCAGGGAAGCATCTGCCTGAAGTCTGTTGAGCGCTCCTCTACCAGCCAGCTTTGCTTGTACAGCCCTGTCCTGGCTGCGGTGGGCCACTTGGTCACCAGCACTGGGCGTCTGCTGCACACCAATGTCTGTGCTAGGCCCGTGGGCTACGTCCGAGAGGCAGAGAAGAAAACTCATGTTAAGTTGAGCCTGTGGCATGTACCCAACCTGCTGCTCTACATGGAGTATGTTCCTGAAGGCCCATGACAACCCTGGAAGGGAACTATTATCTCATTTTACAGAGCACCAAGCTAATAAGGGCAGAGTGGAAGTTCAAATGCGTGTCTTTCTTGCTCCTACTCCACAGAGGGTTTGAGGGAGCTGGCAGTAAGATGAAGGAGGCAGGTCCCGGGTGCTCCTGTCATCAATGCCCTCCAGGGCTATATCTGTCACCCTTGAGTCAGCCATTGCGGGTTGCAACCAGCTCGGGGAGAAGCGCTGACTTTGAGGAACTTAAACCTAGATGCACAGGAGATGTTGACAGTTTTAGTCGGGGCACAGAGAAACTGCTTTGGGTGGGGGTGGGGTGGGGGTGGGGGATAGGGGGCCCCTGGAATAAAGGGAAGGGCCCAGTATTAGTCATCAGGAGGGCCTGGTGCTGTCATTGACTCTGTGGGGGCAGAGAGGGGCAGAGGGTTCTGGCCCAAGTTGTGGGTGGGCGTCTCTAGCCACGGAACAGCTGTTGGGGGTGGCAGTGGTGGGGACAGCCTTGTCCCCATAACCTATGTAAAATGGCAGTTGGAGCAGGCCATCTGGAAGGGCCCACCCCGCTCTGAGAGCTGTGATCGTGGGATTCTTTATGGGGCCTGGCCAGCATGGTCACAGAGCAGAGCTGGGAGCTCCCCAAACCAGAGGCCATGCCCGCCCCATCCACCACTGCCTCGGGGCCTGGCATCTCAGGATGTGCTTGTGGGGGGAGTGGATGCCTGAAGAGAGTCAGTGAAGGAGTGAGGGCACCCCACAGGCTGGAGTTTCCACCATCTAAACTAGAAGTGGGAGGAGTGACCAAAACCGTGGGTCACACGTGCAACCTTTGTGCCACTAGGCCGAGGACCAAGGCCAATGCTAACACTTGGGTTTTATAGAAAGGGAGGAGGAATTGTTTCCTCTCTAAGTCTTAATCCTATAAATCCAGGTAGGGAGGCTTTCATTACTTAGCTTGGAGTGGTTTTATTTTTCAATTAAAGACATCAGGTAAACATTTGGAAATCAGTGTTCTTGTTAGAAATTAGCAGCACCAGTGATCCCTCCTCAGGATGCTGGATTGCAGCTCTCCAGGGCAGGAGGGGGGCTGGGATGAGCTCCTGCAGCCTGTCACCACCCATGGGTTGCAGTGGGATGCAGCTGGGGGGCTTCTGGCCTCTTCCTCTTCTTGTCCACCTCCCTAGCAACAATCACTCTAGGCTCAGATGGGAACGACATCGGTTCAAAGTGGGGCGGGGGACCAGGAACCCTGGAGCTCCTGCTGGGCCTGTGCACCCAGCAGGCACTCAGCTAGCATGTGGTGTTTAGAGCGCAGGGGCGGCGGGACTCAGTACCTGGTGTGAGAGGTGTGGTCTGGGCACTGACCCGGGCAAGAGTGCTTGGGTGGGGGTCTCTGGCCTGTCCCATGTTGCCCTTCCTAGGGACCAAGCTGGGAGGGAGGAGGGTCGGGGAGGAGGGAACAAGCAGTGCCAGTCAGGGCCACCGTGGGTGCTCTTTGGCCATGAGGCTACTACCCCTGCGCAAATCCTAGCTGGAGAACTAACAGCCCTGTCCAGCCCCATGGAGAATTCAGGAGGCTACTGGCTGCCTCTGGAGGAAGATGCCAGTCCTCCCAGAGACCAGGGTGTCAGGGAACTTCTCCAGGATTCCTCCATCCGTGCTATTTTGTGACCCCTCAAAATTCACAAGTTGAAGCCCTAACCCCCAGTGCCTATATTGGAGTAGGGCCTGTATGGAGGTAATTAAGATTAAATGAGGTCATTAGGGTGAAGACCCGATCCTATAGGATTAGTGTCCTTAGAAGAAGAGACACAGGAGAGCTCTCCTCTCTCTCTGTGCCAGGTGATCGCACAGCAAGGAGGTGGCCATCTGTAAGCCAGGAAAGAGGGCTTCTCACCAGAGACCAGCTCAGCTGAGACTCTCATCTGGGACCTCCAGCCAGCCATCGACACTGTGCGAGGGGACTTCCTGTTGTGTCAGCCACCCAGTCTGTGGTGTTCTGTTCTGGGAAGTGGAGATGACACTCACAATCAGTGACATGTTTTACCGTGCTATTCCAGCGGCCGAAGGTGGAGGCTGAGCAGCGGTGGGAATGGGTCCAGGGGTAGCCAGGAAGCGGCGGTCGGGGCCAGAGCCAGGCAGGTCTTGCAGCCCCAAGGCCATGCAGCTGCTGAAGAAGCTGCTGATGGCGGTGATAGTGGCGAATTTGCCTGGGCATCATAGAACAGGAGAAATGGAGCTGGCTTCCAAGTAAAGAGGTAACCAAAGGTCAAAAACAAGCTCATGAGGTGCCTGGGTGTCTCAGTCTGTTAAGCATTCAACTTCAGCTGAGGTTACCACCTCATGGGGTTGGTGCTGACAGCTGGGAGCCTGGAGCCTGCTTCAGATTCTGTGTCTCCCTGTTCTTCTGCCCCTCCCCTGCTCACATGCACTCTCTCTCTCAAAAATAAATAAACATTAAAAATAAAACAAAACAAGCTCAAAGGGGCTCCAAAGTATTGTTGATGGACGTGTCTCATCTACGGGGGACAGTCTACCCTTTCCACCAGGACTCACCTGGGGGTCCTCTCTCCTGGATCTGATTCTAGGGTTTAGGATCAATGTTTGAGTTTGGATCTGGAGGGAAAGGACCAGACTCCAAGTGGAGACCTGGATGCTATTCATTCTGGACTCTGCTTCAGCTGGGGATGTGAGGCGGCCTGGGCACCCTCCCCTACCCAATCCACAAAATACCCATACCATGTGGGCTGTGTCTTCCCAGGCTGGCTGCCTCCCTGTGGACAGAGGGGCCACATGGACTATTTTCCAGTATCCCACAGACACCCATTTGGGACCATAGGATTCCACTCCTGTCCCAAAGATGGGCATCTCACCTGGCTGAGGGAGGGGCTGTGAGGAGGCCAAAGTGAACAGAAATACATCCAAATGGTTCTGGATCTCATGCCAGCATACAAATAGTACATCAGTGAGGATCATTTTTTCAAAGAGATTATCTGAAAAAATTTACATTAAGTCAACATGTCAGCTTTTCCAGAAGCCATCTTTGAGATCAGAAGCCCCAGATGGGTACCCGCTCAACACCACAAGGGTGATTAAGCAAAATGTCAAGAAATGAGACTAGGCGAGCAGGGACTCCAAACTTGGGGTAATGAGGGGAAATTTGGGCAGGGGAGAAGGGAGCCCTATGATGGCTGTCAGGCACTCTAATACAGGGACTCCCCAAGCAGTCTGGTGGCCGAGCTCTGGTGCTGGGTCAGCAACTCGCTTGATTAAACAGTCCCCTCTTCAAGCCCAGCCTCCTCACCTATGGAGAGTGGATGTCTTGTAGGTGTCTTCGAAGTCTGTGTTTCTTTGGATGACTAATATTTAATATGATTATGCTGTAGGGAGCTTTTTCTTAAATTATATTTTTTGAAGTAATATATCTCTACCTTCCACACATGCTCATGACCAATTATTTGCTAGTCTTTGGGGAAGATTTGGGACTTTGTTCTTGTTCCTTTAATTATCGATTGACAGCTGTGTTCCATCCACCAAGGGCAGGGGGACTCCCAGGTCTTCTAGGCTGTGTGTGCTGACCAGCTACTAGTTAAGGGTCACAGAATCATTTCGGCAGAGAAAATGGGCTCCGGCTTCACACAGAGCTGGTTGGAATCTGAGTCCTTCTTCCTGACAGCTGTGTGATCAGGGTGCTAGTATTCTTTGTGGGCAGGATGCCAAGCCTTACTGAGCCCCAATTTCCTCATGTATAAAACAGAACAAATAGCAAGTACCTTGGGGGATTGAGGGAGGAGTCTGCAAAGTGGGTGCAAGAGACACATCTGTCTGGCGGGGGTACTCTAGGTAAATGGTAAGCAGATTCCTGGCATGCATCTGCCACTCTTGGGCTTCTTAATCTTCTATTTCTTTACTGAGAGAGACAGAACACAAGGAAGGAGCAGAGAGAGAATCCCAGGCAGGCTCTGCACTGTCAGTACAGAGCCCAAAACAGAGCTTGAACCCATGAACCATGAGATTATGACCTGAGCCAAATCAAGAGTCGGACGCTTAACCGACTGAGCCAGCCGGGTGCCCCCTCTCAGTCTTCTTTCTACTATTAATGGCTTTTCTTCCCTCATCTCTTCCTCCTCACTGGTTTCAGGTTCTCACGGGCAGGAACTGTGCATGAGCCTCGTATAGCCTCCCACAGAGCCCGTGCACGGCGGTCAGGTAGCATTGATGGGTTCTTTGTCTGGGAAACGCACAGTGGGTCCATCTTGGGACACCCGTCTTCCCGGGCCATTGTTCCCCTCCTTATCCCTCCACCCGGCCCTTGTCAGTAGCCACCTTTGTACTGATAAATACAATATATCTTGAATTCTAACATATCCCTTTTCAAAACATTAAACAATTAATGAATGCTTACTTGTGCTTTTCCTTCCCTGTTTGCTTATTGAAAGTAATGCCTGGCAGGTATAAAAAAACCCCTCAAAACCAGATGTATATAGAACAAAAGATGAAAGTTCTTTTTTACCCTTATCTGTTCCTATCCCCAAGAGGTAACCATAGTCAATAAATGTGGCTTTAATTTTGCCTGCACTTTTCTGTATATATTACAAATGATCTACATAATATATGGAAACTTAACACCACACACGATTTTCTAAAAACATGAATAACTCATTTCTCAGACTTACTTTGTTTTTTACTTAATGAAATCTTTCTCATGTCAGACCTATTGCTTTTTCAAAAATAAACTATATTTTTGGGGTGCCTGGGTGGCTCAGTCCAGTAATGATCTCGCGGTTTGAGCCCCATGTTGGGCTCTGTGCTGACAGCTCAGAGCCTAGAGCCTGCTTTGGATTCTGTCTCCCTCTCTCTCTCTGCCCTCCTCCACTTGTGCTCTGTCTCTATTTAAATAAAAAAATAAATATTTAAATAAAAAAATAAATAAAAAACAAAAAATAACTATATTTTTAAAAATGATCATACAGTTAAAATTGACTTCTGGGCGTACAGTCTGTGAATTTTTGTTTCTTTCCATTTGTTTATTCTTTTTTTCTTTTTTTTTTTAAGTAGTTTATTGTCAAATTAATTTCCATACAACACCCAGTGCTCTTCCCCACAAGTACCCTCCTCCAGCACCACCACCTCTTTTCCCCCTGCCCCTCCCCCTTCAACCTTCAGTTCCTTTTCAGCATTCAATAGTGTCTCAGGTTTTGAGTCCCTCTCTCTCCCCAACTCTCTATCCCTCTTCCCCTCCCCCTGGTCCTCCATTAGGTTTCTCCTGGTCTCCTGTTAGACCTATGAGTGCAAACATATGGTATCTGTCCTTCTCTGCCTGACTTATTTCGCTTAGCATGATACCCTCGAGGTCCATCCACTTTCCTACAAATGGCCACATTTCATTCTTTCTCGTTGCCATGTAGTACTCCATTGTATATATAAACTCATTCTACTAAGCCAGCATCATCTTGATACCCAAACCAGACAGAGACGCAGTAAAAAAGGAGAACTACAGACCAATATCCTTAATGAATACAGATGCAAAAATGCTCAACAACATACTAGCAAATCGAATTCAACAGCATATAAAAAGAATTATCCATCATGATCAAGTGGGATTCATTCCTGGGTTACAGGGCTGGTTCAATATTCACAAATCCATCAATGTGATCCATCACATTAACAAAAGAAAGGATAAAAACCATATGATCCTGTCAATAGATGCAGAAAATGCATTTGACAAAATACAGCACCCTTTCTTAATAAAAATCCTTGAGAAAGCTGGAATAGAAGGAACTTACCTAAACATTATAAAAGCAGTTTATGAAAAGCCCACAGCTGATATCATGCTCAATGGGGAAAAACTGAGAGCTTTCCCCCTGAGATCAGGAATAGTCTGTGAATTTTAACGCGTGTGTAGATTTGCGTAACCATCGTCACAATCAGGGACGGAACTGCTCCATCGCGCTCGAAAATTCCCTCGCACCTGACTATTTACTTTCCTTCTCCCTAAACCCCCACCCCACTAACCTGTTTCTCCATCAGCAGGCTCTTATTTCATGAGTGGACTCATATTGCTTGTCATTTTTTGATACTAATTTCTTTCATGTCACATTATGCCTTTGAGATCCACCCAAGTTGCATGAGTATTTAGTTTTGAGAAGCATCTCCTTGTATGGATGGGTCACATTTTATTTATCCGTTCACCAGGTGATGGCTTGATGGATGGGTGTAGTTTGCAGGTATTGGCGATTGGGAATGAAGGTACTATGAACATTCATGTCCAGGTCTTTGTGTCAACATATGTTTTCATGTTTTCATTTCTCTGGAATAAACTCCCAGGAGTGAGATTCCTGCTGAGCTTCATGGTAAATGTATCTCTAACTTTGTAAGAAATGGCTAAGCTATTTTCCAGAGCAGCTGCTGCATTTCACATCCCCCCCCCCCCCGCCAGTGGCCTGTGAGAGTTCTCTGTTGTTCCACCTCCTTGCCGGGACGTCGTACTGTTGCTATTTTTATCTTGCTCATTCTGAGAGTTGTGCAGTGGTTCCTCATCATGGTTTTAATCAGCATTTTCTTAATGGCAAGTGATGTTGATAAGATGCACTTTTCTTTAAAAAAACAAAAGATATATATTCATTTGAGAGAGCCTGTTTGAGTGAGCCTCAGGGGGAGAGAGATAGAGAGAGAGAGAGAGAGAGAGAGAGAGAGAGAGAGAGAGAGAGAGAGAGAGAATCTTAAGCAGGTTCCGTGTTCAGTATAGAGTCCGACACAAGGTTTGATCTTACAACTGTGAGATCATGACCTGAGCCGAAATCAAGAGTCAGATGCTTAAGCAATTGAGGTACCCAGGCACCCCAAGACATAAATTTTTATTTTTATTTTATTTTATTAAAAATTTTTAATGTTTATTTTTGAGAGAGAGAGAGAGCAGAGGAGGGGCAGAGAGAGAGGGAAGCACAGATCCTAAGCAGGCTCCAGGCTCTGAGCTGTCAGCACAGAGCATTAGTGGGGCTTGAATACTCAAACCATGAGATCATGACCTGGGCAGAAGTCAGACACCTAAACTACTGAGCCACCTAGGTGCCCCCAAGATGCACATTTTTAGATAAAACATTGGGATGTCTTTGTCCCTGGGCCACGTGGTTTAATCAATGTGGACTTTGTTTGTTGTTGTTAACTGACACTGAGCCGAGGGAGTAGGGAACCAAGGTGTCGGTCTGTCCCAGCCCTTAGCGGGCCCTCCTCCCTCCCCACAGTTTGCTCCAGGGCAGGAACGTAGGTCTGGACAACGTGAGCATCAGCTAACACCGCTAACTGAAAGAGCTCTCTCTCATGATGAATGGTTTCCGTCACAGTTGGGTATAAACAGGGATCCTCAAATTTGCTGAGCATTTCCTGCCACCAACTGTGGGTGAGTTGGGCCTTCTTACTTTCTCATCAATAAGAAAGCAAGCATCAGGGGGAAAATGCAAATACATTTTCAGTTGTTTGGTGTTTGGAAAGGGGTTGGCCAACACCCAGACAATTGACTCCCTGGCTTACATTTCCATGTGAGCGATTTGGTGTCACTTAGACACAGCTTAAACCACTCAGATGATTAAAAAACTTTTTTTAATGTTTATTTATTTTTGAGAGAGAGAGAGAGAGAGAGAATGAGCAGGGGAGGAGCAGAGAGAGAGGGAGACACAGAATCTGAAGCAGGCTCCAGGCTCTGAGCTGTCAGCACAGAGCCAGAGGTGGTGCTCAAACCCACGAACCGGGAGATCATGACCGGAGCTGAAGTCAGTCGCTTAACAGACTGAGCCACCCAGTGCCCCAACTGAGATGTTTTCTTATTTCAGTACCAAGCATATCTATCACAGACCCATAGATCTTCAAGTTGGGTGAGCCTTCAGGGGTCACTCTTCATCCCAATTCAGACATTGGTCTTGAGAGTCACCTCTTTGGTTTCAATGACAGGCCACTCAGCAACAGGTAGGCCAGTCAATCCCTGGGTAACTTAACTGTTAGAAAGTCTTTTCTCTTCCTAGGTTGAAAATTACTGACTTCCTTCTGTTGGTCTCTCATCTGTCTCCAGGAGCCCGCAGGGTGTCAAGTTTTCTGGGCTCTTCCTTTGACAACAACTCTTGTTATGGATAGAATAAGCCATTGTGCCTTCGGCTTGTTCCCTTAGCTTCCTCATTCTTGCTTTCAGTCCCTTGTGTTCTCCTCTGGGCACAAGTCACTGAGCTTCTTGCAGGAATAGGCCCTTCATCCCTGTCACTCTGGTTTGCTCACTTCCCAGAACTCCTGCCCTCCTCCACCCCAGGGAGGCAGTAGAAGGTGGTGGTCGTGAGCACCATGAGCACTGATACCCAGGAAACAGGGCCTGGGCTGGAACTGAGCTTTACCCTTCAGTAACTGTGTGACCTTGGGCAAGTTTCTAACCTCTCTGTGCCTCATTGTTTTGCCTCCATTGAAGGAGTATAATAAGCTGCTAACAGGGAGGAGGTTGTCACCTACTTTTGGGTGTCCCACCCAGTGTTATTGTGCAGACACTGGACTTGGAGACAGGGGGACAGGAGTTGGCTGAAGAGATCTGCCTGTGCCCACTGGAAGTCTTGGCCAGGCTCTGAGGAACAGTCTGTGCAGAAGCCTGGGCCAGGGGACAAATCGGGCAACAGCCCAGGTGGGGAAAATGCCTTGGGTATACCCTCTATAAAAGGCAGAACCTTCCCTGGGATCCCTGATGCCATTCTAAAGGACAGTCTGAAGGACAAGCTCAAGGTTGTGTGTGTGTGTGTGTGTGTGTGTGTGTGTGTGTGTGTGTGTGTGTGGTGGGGAGCAGAGCATTGACCTAGGATATCAGAAGACCTGGGTTCTAATTATACCCCAACCCTGGAGAACTCACAGCATCTATGGATTCCAGTTTCCTCTTCCGGGAAGTTAGCCCCACCCATGACACTCTCCTGGCCTTTGGGGACTGCTGCAAGTCTCAAATGACTAGTCGTCCTGGTGTGGGGGCCAGAGCTCTGCTTGGGGGGGTCACCTCCCTGCTTGAAGTCTGCCTCTAGCTTATGCATGCCGAGGGACTCAGGAAGATGTTTGAACCTGAGTCTCTGGTTTTTCTTTTGGAAAGTGGATGCAGTACTGTGAGTGATGAAGATCTGTGAGGAGGTCACACACCACATACAAGGTGCTCAGTATAGCACCTGGCACACAGTAGTTGTTCAACTCAGGGCAGCGTGTGAATTATTTGGTACATGCCAAATGCTCAGGAAATGGTGACAACATGGGGTGGGAAGGAAGTAGCTGGAGTTCCTTCTGGAGTTCTGAGTCCGAGGGATGCTGTGGGTCTTTGGGACAGACTCCCTGAGGGATGTTTTCCAGAGAGCCCTGCTCTTGGCCCTTCTCATCCAGCGAGCTCGAGTGTAGACAGGAGACCAGGCACTTAGGACAGCTGGAGCCGAGGGCCCTGGATGTAGAGACCGTGGTATCTCTACTTACACACCTGTATGCCCTTGTCGGGCAGCGTCCCAGGGCTCAGGTGCGGCAGTATGAGGCAGCCAGGACTTTCTCATCACAACGGATCATGTCCTCTGGGCTGGCTGAGCAGCTAACATGTCCCCGAGGGCTGGGGCCTTGGAGCAGCAGGGCGCTTCACTTTGGAGCAGCATGGCAGGAGGAGTGGCCTCTTAAATATTGAATCACCCCTCCCTGGCTCCACTCCTGCTGATTTGACTAAGGGCTCCAAGCCTTAAGTTTGTTTAATAACCTCCTGACACTAAACAAACAACCTTGCAAAAGGAGTAATTTGCGAGGCAGAAAGAAAACAAATAAGTTGCAAGGACACGGCCGCGCAGAGGCCAGGCTGATTACATTCCGGGGGCCACCTAAGTCCGACATCAACCGAGAGCATATAGATCTTGGCTCCTCTCCACTCTGCGAAGTCTTCAAAAACACGGGCAGGGGAAACTTTGCATTAGGCCTACGAAGATGGCACGTCATTAAAATTCTGGGGGCATATTAAATGCCATCTAGTTGCTAACACGATGCATCATTTTCTGCTAAATAATTGATCATGGTGCAGAGATTGTGTTTGTGGAGTTTAAAAAAGTGATTAGAGCAGGGAACATTTCTGGGAAGCAAGTTGCATCTGTAACCTGGAGCCTGCTCCAAGCGCCTTCCCGGGAGGGGGGGCGCAGGGCATCGGGCGTTGGGGATTCTCGCCACACAGGAGCTGGGGTGCAGCAAGGGAGCAGTCAACACAGCAGGATGAGGGGCAGCGGTGGGCAGTGGGGCGGTGCCGTGTAAGACCACCTTGGACGAGGCTGGTAGTCAGGGCCCTTGCAGTGGCCCATGGGGCTCTGCCAATCTTTGACCCTAGTGGAGGCGCCCGAGGAAGGCAAGAAGACCACTCAGGGAGAATCCACAACCCATGTCCCTTCCACGGCGCATGCCCAGGTGTGGTCCGGAGACTTGTCTCAGGACCCCTGTTTTGTTTGTTTGTTTTTTCTTTTTCTGCCCTACCTTGCCCGGAGTTAATTTCTTTCTCCTTCCTGTTCTCCTGGGAAAGAATTTGGGACTCTCGACTCTCACCCCCGAATAAGGGTGTGCCTTTGGGTTTAGGAAGAAGTGTATGACAGGACTTTGGTTTGATGGGTGAAAGGGCATTGCAGAGGCTGTTGGCGGGGACAGATTTTAGGAGTGGGCTGTGGGTGCGTTTGGGAGGTGGAGACAGTGGGGCTTCAGCACGTCATTGAAATAGCTGGACCGTGGACAGATCTGGTATGCGTTAAGGCACCATATTATTTTTAAAATGAATGACACAGCCCTGAATGAAGAGGCAGGTTCACACATTACTGACTGGCTGTGCACCCTTGGGCAAATCTCTGAGCCTCAGTTTCCCTACTTGAAAAGCACAGGCCTCCATTTGTGTGTGGGGGGGGAGGGGGCGGTAATTTTAAATCAGCTCTTCTTATCCCTGGCTGCACGTTAGAATCTCCTGGGGACATTTAAAAATACAGATGCTGGAGCCCAACCCCCAGAGGTTCCGATTCAGTTGGGTGGGGCAGGGACAGGTACTCTTAAAATCTTCCCCAGCGCCTTTGACATGCAGCTGGAGATCAGAACTCTTACATCAAGAGGGGAGTGAGTGGCGTAGGAGAGGCAGGCACAGATCTGGGCTTCCCTGGCCGCGTGTGAAGGTCCCCAGCTATGGACCAAGAAAGGAAAGGTTGGCTGCTGTAGAAATAGCTTCAAATACCCAGCAATTACGGGGTGCTGGACACGTGAAAACCACAGTCCTTCAGCAGAGGCAGCCTGCAGGGTTCAGTGGGCAGCCCCTGGGGGATAGGTGGAGGGCACTAGGGAAGGGTTTGCAGGGAGGCCACCGTCAGTGCTTTTGGTAAAGGAAATGCATTTTTTACAGAGAGGCTGGATAGAGGCTGCGGGGAGAAGCCATTTCCCTTGCCTCACATCCCATATGGTCCTCGAATGGTTCAGCCTCTCTCCTAATGGCCCAGAGCAGACGCAGAGGGCTTGGAGATGGGCCCACTAGTCCGGTGTTTGTCCCTGGCTCTGTGTCTTTTTCCCTAAGTGACCCCTTATCCCCCACATGGCCCAAGACTGCCCCAGCCCTGGGGCTCCAAATACCCCTATGCTGAGTTGTCAACACACACGTGTAAGGAAGGTGAGCTGTCCACAGACCCCCTCCCCAACATTCAGGGAGCTCCCCAAAGGCCCAGACCAGTTCTGTTACCTTCTCGGCATAACAAAGCATTAGATACTCTTGTGAGTTCGCTCAGACTCACATGTCATGATACTGGCTTCTGTCCCAGGTCACCACCACCCCTGCCATGTGCCCGAGGCACATTCCCTTCCCTGCTTCCAACCACTATTTCCTCATCTGAAAACAGAATGGGCCAGGCCCCTACCGACTGATGGCAGTGACTTCAGCCTTCTGAGGGGTAGACAGAAATGACCCCTACTAGCTCTATTTTACAGGCGGGATAACTGAGCCTTAGAAATGACCTGACTTCATCAAGGGCATTCAGCCAGTATGTGGGGGAAGCCGTGGCCCCTGAATGCCAGTCCAAGATAGTCTACAGCTGTAGAACAAAACATGTGATTTGAGATCATGGGGACCTTCCCCAGTCCCCACGGAGGAAATTAGTTTTTCTTGGAAGACAGGCATCTACTTTGAGATGAGTCTTCTCAGTCTCTCGACACAATTTGATTCATTCCCTGCCACTGTCTGGGTGTTTCTGGGCTATGTCTGGGCCTTTGACCTGTCAGCTGCCTCGTGTCCCTGAGGATGATGGCCTGAGCCACACCTCCAGTCCTGCTTTGCCCTGTCATGCATTGCCCTTGTCATTGGGGCTGAGCTACCCACAGAGTGTCTGAGGGAGATTGGTTTTTAGCTAAAGGTCACAGCAAATTGCAGAAGGATCTCTGGGGGGCTCCTATGGCTGCTCATGCTGGCCCTGGCCACCAGGGGATGAGCGAGGCTTTGGGTCCCGGGACACAAGGGCAGGACTAGGGGTGAGGGCTGGTGCTGAGGCAGAGTCAGAGGGCACACCCAGTAGGCCTAGGCATGGAGGGTGCCTCTGACGACCTCCAGCTGCCACCCCAATTTGATCCCTTAGCATATGGGGTGTTGGATAAGTATCAAAGGCCAGGCCTGCAGAGCCCAGTGGGGTGGCTTTGGGAAAGTTATCCTCTGATGAGTATCAGTTTGAGTTGGAGAATTTGGGACTGGGAGAAGGGATCTGGGGACTCCTCTCCCTTTCTCCCTGCTGCCCATAGGAGCCAACGTGCTCTAACGTGGTCTTTCCTATGTCTCTTATGTTCTAGTCTCCTCCTCAAAGGTAATGTGCTTCAACCCAGCACACCAACTTCTGTGAGAAGCAGAATCAACTGGGAACTTGCTGAAACACTGATTCATGGGTCTCACCCCTGGGGTTTTGATACAGGCACTCTGGGGGACCACACATTAAGGAATATGGGTCTAACCTCCTCCCATCTCAGTTCCTGGTGTCCCTGGAAGGGTTTCCTGGAAATGGAGGCATTAACTGTAGATTCAGACAGGCATAGGCTCCTGGCTCTGCTGCTATCTAGCTGTGTGACTCTGGGCAAGTTTCTTACCCTCTATGAGCCAAGATTTCTTGAAATGTAGGGAAAGCAATACCCAGGCATCGGGTGAGGTCTGGGTGAGGTCTGAATGGGTTGGCTGAACATCTGTGAGGCCTCTATAAAAATATTCCTTTCTAGAGGGAGAGTTGTGGCAGAAGCGGGAAGTGCAGAGATCCAGTACATCCTTGTGAAAATTGGGAAAGCAAGGACGAGAGCCCCGCCCAGGTCTGACTGGGAAGGTGGGGGGCGGTGGAGCTGGAGACAGGATGGGCACATCTGCCAGTGTTTGTTCCCCCACCAGCCGGGAGGCCATGGCCCACAGCCCAGCAGGCATGTGCTGCTCCTCAGTGGCCTGAGCAAATGTTGGTGTTAAAAGCAGCCTCCCCTTCCCCGCCCTTCCCCCAGCACGCTGTGTGGGCTGTCACTCACCAAGGCCGCTGAGTCACCACTTCCCTGACGGGCCACCTCCTCCCTGCTCCCTCCTGACAACCTCCTGCCTTCACTGGTTCTCCTGCGGCCAGGAGAGGTGAGCTGTGGGGTGCAGGGCTTACACCCCACTTTCTGCAGAGGCCAGGCAGGGAAGATCATGCAAGAATGACCACCCATGTCCCTGTTCACACATCTCTGTAGCTCCCGATTGCCCATGGCTGCATTTCCTGTATGTATTAGACATGGACCGTCCCTGCCACCATTTAGAGGACCCCTGTTTGGACCCACGTCAAGGTGCCCCCGGAGCAGGCCACCAGCTGCCTCTCTGTCTTGATTTCCAACAACACCCTGTCAAGGCCCTGGTCTCAAATTGAGCTCTGGTCCCTTAGAAAGAGAGGTCATTCTGTGTTTTCTAACCTCCGTTTGCTCATCTGTGAAATGGGAGCCCACAGGAGCAGTCACATATCTCTCCTCCTCAGAAGCCCTGTCCTGATGCTTGGCACACAAGCCCAGGACCCTTACTTGGAGAGAAGGGGAGTGGCCTCTTGGAGGCCATTGTTACATCTTTGGGGCTAATTTCTCCTTCTCCTGATACAAATCAGAAGGGCCTGACAGTACGTACAGTCCTGTGCATCATTCCTCTGGGCTTTTGCTCATGGACTCCCCGCGTCCTGGCCCTCCGTTCACCCTGGAGGGCTCACATCTCAAGATGAACAAACCGGTCTCCTCTTGGAAGTGGTTCCTCTGGTGACCTTCCCACTCAGCATCACCTGTCATTTGTTTACTTGTCTCTCTCTGCTAAACTGGGCACCCCGAGGACAGGGCCTGTGACTAGGGGTTGTTAATGTTCCCCAGAGTTCCATCTTGGGTAGGGCCAGGGCAGGTGCCCAGCACGGTGAGCCCCCTGGGAGAAGATGTCTGCCTTTCCTCCCCAGGGCTGCTGCTCAGAGAAGAACTCAGCAAGCGTGCCTCTCTGTGCTTGGGAAGGGGAGTCTGTCCCAGAGGCCTCTTGTATTTTCCCTCTTGCATCATTTATTAAGGTGGAGAGAGATTGGGGGGCCAACGGACCCAGACATCTAACTTTTGGAAACAAAGGTTTCTTTTTGGGGAATGAGCCAAGGTGGAGAGAGGACATCCTGCCCCCCAAGCCCTAGACACTCACCACCTGCCCACTCACCCTCCTTGCCCTGCCCCCAGGCACCTCCCAGGGGCATCTACACACATGCCAGAAGGAAGGCTATGAAACCCATGGGTGTGTGTGGAGTGTTTCCAGGGTGCCCTCCATTAGTCCCCTCTGAGAAGGACCCTGGGTAATGCCTTCGCCAGTCACCACTGTCCCTATTCCAAGCATGTGGGGCTCCTTCGGCTCTTCCAGTCCTCCAAAGACTCTCCAGTGTGTAGCTCAAAGGAACCCTTTGATGTCCTAAATGACAAAGCCAGGCATCATGGCGGCTGCGTGGCGACAGCTCCCTGCAGACACCCGGGAGGGGCAGCTGCCTGCTGTCAGCGCTTCTGGCCATCTGAAGTGCTTTGTTTCAGCTCCACTTGGGCGTCTTTGTTGTCAGAGCTGCCTCTGCCCTGTTCCTCTTGTGTTTCCTTGGGGAAGCGTAGAGCCTGCCTGGCCAGCCAAGCCCGGCTGTGCGTGGAGACACGGGGCTTGGGTCCTGCCCCTGCTTTGCCCTGGGAGCCCTGCTTTGCCCAAGGCTGCCCAGGGCTCCCTGTCACCTTGCCTGCATTCTCTCAACCTGAGGCAGGAGGGGGCTTTTGCATCCAGGACCTTTGCACTCGCTGCTTCTCATCTTACCTTTCTGGCAAGTCTCCGTTTTCTCATCTGTAACTGGGGATGATAAAAATAGTATGTATCCCAGAAGACTGGATGGAATACACACCCTGGTGAAGCCCCAGGTGCACGTGGGCTCTCAATAAATACCAGCTCCCATCTCCTGTCTTCCCTGTTCTTCTTCTTCTTTTTTTAATGTTTTCTTTACTTTTGAAAGAGAGAGAGACAGCATGAGAAGGGGAAGGTCAAAGAGGGAGGGAGACACAGAATCTGAAGACAGGCTCCAGGCTCTGAGCTACCTGTCAGCATAGGGCCGGATGTGGGGCTTGAACCCACAAACCGTGAGATCATGACCTGAGCCGAAGCCAGACACTTAACGGACTAAGCCACCCAGGTGCCTCATCTCTGTTCTGTTTGATCACTTAATGGTTCTAGCTATTCAGTCAAATCCCATAAGGGGCATTTACAATGCACCAGTGCCCAAACTACCCCCCCCCCCCCACCGACTAATGACAGGCGAGCTGTCTGAGGGTGAGATTTACTTCTTAACGTTTGATAAACTCCCCGGATGATTCTAAGACTCCGCCAAGGGACAGAGCTCCAGATCCTACTCTAACCAGATCCCAGCCCTCCTGACATGCATGTCTGAGAGAGGAGTCACTAAACGCATGCAGCTATTTAAATGGAAATTTATTAAACTGACATAAAGTTAAAAGTTCATTTTCCTGATCACACTAACCACTTTTTGAGTGACAGCACAGGTCTAGAACATTTCCTGAATTTCAGGGAGTTTCGTTAGAGAGAGCTGCAAGACCACAGCTGTCCAATGGAAACACAGTACAAGCCACAGGTGTAATTTATGTAATTAAAATTCTTCAGACGGGGGCGCCCGGGTGGCTCAGTTAGTTGAGAATCGGGTTCTTGGTTTCGGCTCAGGTCACAATCTCACAGTCTATGAGTTTGAGCTTCTAGTCGGGCTCTGTGCTGATGCTTGGAGCCTGCCTGGAATTCTCTCTCACCCCCCCTCCCTCCCCCTTCCCAGATCATGCTGTCTCTGTTTCTAAACAAATAAATAAATAATAAATAAATAAATAAATAAATAAAATCTTTTAAAAATTCTTCTAATGGTCACATTTAGTAAAAGGAAGCAGGTGAACTTAATTCAAAGCCTATATTTTATTTAATCCAGTGCATCCAAAAGGCTGTCGTTGCAGCATGTAATGAGCTATTTTGCATCTATGTCTGTACTTCGTCTTTAAACTGTGGTGCATCTTTCACACTGCCAGCACGTCTCAGTCTGACGGGCATCGTTCGCACACTCCACATCGTGTGCCCCGCACACCGTGGATGCCTGGCAGTGCCCAGTGATGTGTGAAACTGTTTTGCATGAACATCTCTTCTTGACAGAATGACATCACCGTACCTACACGTAGGGCTTTAGGACTTGGGGAGTACCCTGATACAGGTCTTCTGATGCCCCCCAGAGCCTTCTGTCCACCTGGCGCAGCCTCAGGGGGGCTAGAGCTATTGCCCAGACGCATGGTCGTATAGCAGGGAGACAGCACTATAGAGCGGGTGTGCACCTTGGGTGCTGTGATAGCTCCTGCGTCCGTGAGTGTCTCGTCCTGGACAGGTGCAGTCATGTTGGCCATCAGCTGGGGACATCTCTACTTCTGTTTGCCCACCTTACCTGTGATGCTCCCTCTACCAGCCCACTGTCCCTGGAGAAGATGTAACTTGCATGGAGCTGGAGGGTTTCTCCCACTAGAAGATGTGGGGCCAGAAGTTTCTATCACCACTCACTCCTTCCTTCTAAAGCATCTATCCATCATCATTCCAAAAATAAGTCGATGTGTTTCCAGGGAAAGATCACGCAGCCACCTATGTCAATTTGTCCTGCTGGTTCATAGGAGAGAATGGCCAGACATGAATGGGGGCAGATAACAGCTCAATTATGATAAAAGGATGTGGAACAAAGGACCCCGAGTGCAGAGATCTATCCAGGGTGAGAGAAGGAGACCGTGGTGGGGCTGGTGAAGAAGTCAGGGCTGTGGGAGGACACAGGGGCCCAGGCAGAGAGCCCAGGGGCAGGAGATGGGCAGGGGCAGAAAGCCATGCCCCCTGGGCAATGCCGGTGGGGAGCCCCACCTCAGCTTCTGGTGAGGTGTGGCCCTGGTGGGTGGTGCTGAAGGGGACTGGGTGTCTGTTACATCAGAGCTTGCAGTGGGTGTGCAAGGTGGAGTCCTGCTCTCTTCAGGTTTTCATCTTACAGGTCTCAGCTTCCTGTGGGAGCCCAGCAGACAGTGAAGCTCACAGAGTTTCAGGGGTCCGCCTTCTGGCCTTGAGGGAGGCTGGGCTGGGGCATCAATTCTTGTCGGTTCCTGTAAGCGGCACAACCATCCCTGAGGTATACAGCTGGCACTACACAGGAGCTGATCTCTGACACCTTCACTTTCCCTGCGTTTCCTCTGATCGGCTTTCCCAGCCCCTTTCCTCAACCTACCGCTGAACATCCCAGGCTCTGTGTGACTTATTTCCAAATTACTTCCCACCGGAGGCCGCCTACCAACACTCGGAGAGGTGCACTCTGATATGTCTCTGGTCTCTAACCTTTCTCTTACTCTCAGGCCCCCACCGCCCCCTGCTATGACCCCAGCTTGAGCTTCTCTGCGTCCTCACCCTCGTGGTGTAGACCTTGGCCCAGCCCGAGTGGACGTCAGCCCCTCCAGCCTCTCCCAGACCCCTCTGGTGGGACGAGAAGACTGGACTCCGGGTCTCCTCTCTAATTACTTTAGCCAGAATGATCCTGGCAGGGTAAGGGGTGTATTACAGGCACAGAGCAGCTATTCAAATCTGGAGACGGCTGTCCTGGGCCGAGCTGTTCTTCCTCATTCATCTGAGGACCGGTCCCCGCGCACCACACCCGGACCCCATCCTCCCCGATGGCCTTGCACCTGAGTGGCTGTCCCTGCACGATCAGTTTTGAATAATGGGCTCATGAATCAGGATCATCCACATGGTTTTCTCTTCCACCGCAGTGTCCACATGCCAGGCGGCTCTGTTTACGGACTTGGCGGGTAATGATCCCTCCCAGAAAATCATCATCCATCCATCTCTCCTCTCCAGAGCATCAATCAATGTTCCAGGATCCACAGCCACGTTCTCATTCCAGGAGTTTTCAATCACTTCCCTTTTCCCTCGTGTGTGCAGAACAATGCAGTGACACTAGGAAATTGTGTTTTGACATGAAATCATTATGTGTTTTAAAACCTCTCCTTCAATGTTGGTCCTTTCCTGCCTCCTGCTCTCCCCTGGCACATCTCCCACTATGAACTGCAACATAAGCCCTGGTCCTTTGTGCAGTTCTTGGGCGCGGGTGAGGGATGCAGCCCAAAAGGAAGAAATGTGGAAAAAAAGAAGTGGCCCATTTCGTTCCGGCACTATTGCACCGTAATTCATTTGTCTCCTCTAATCGGAGCCCTTCTAGCCTCTTTCCTGCAGAGATGTTGGAGGGTCGGCGGGTGTGTGTGCAGGTGGGGTGGGTGGGGGGAAACTGGGGCAGGTGTGTGTGGAATGAAGTCGCATAGTAAACAGGTGCATTTAACGTGAAACGTAACAATATGTGTTTCACCATCAATCAGTCCGTCAGGGGGTACGGTAGGTGCAGGGGGAGTGCAGACATGGAACTAGCTGTTCATGGCATGGTGACCCTACCCATCTACCCCCTCACAGCAGCCCAGAGTGAGGGTGGGACAGGAGGTGCATGCTGGCTGCTCCCGGTGTCCCCATCCCTGCACGCCTCCCGCGGTGGGAGCATCTCTCTGTGCTGATGCTGATTCTAGTGTGTAGAGGCATGTATTTTCCGTATAAGGAGCCCCTAAGGGCATGCCAATTACCTACCTGGTGCTCAGCCAAAGCCAAGCACTGGAGGAGAAATAGACAGCGTTGGACCTTCCAGGAAAACGTGGTGCATCTGTCTTCTCTCTTTCCCAATTCCTTCTCACGGAAATTTTGATTCTTCGCAATTCTTCAGGCTCTAGATCTTAAGCCCCCTAAGGTTGGGCTCGAGCCATATTTGGGAGGCTTAGCACAGCCACAAGACATCAGTCTGCCAGTCTGTGGGGACACAGGCTTAATGTGAACCCCACTTAGCAGGGTCTTCTTGAGCAAGTGGCTTAACCGGTCAGAGCCTCAGTGTTCTCATCTGGAAGTGGGGGCCAGGAATGTCCTCCTTGGAGAGCTTGACGTGCGAGTTAAGAATCAAATATACTTCTCTAGGGCCTGGTGAGTATGTAGCAAATGGTGGGTCTTGGTCTCATTACGGATAAATGAGTTCTTGCTGAGGAGCGCTGAGCTGCGGGTGTCACTGAGGTGCTTCATTTAAAAAAGGAACGACATTGTTAAGTTAGTTTCTGCAGAGCGACAATAACTTACCCTGTAAATAATTGATGTGGTGAGCAGACTTCCAGTGTTCACATCCAGGTGAGGTTTAGGAATGATGGCTCCACATTCTAAATCACCTCATCTTTCCTTTCTTGAATAAATGAAGTCTCTGTTGGAGGTCAGAATAAAAGTCACACAAGTGTGACTTCCAAAGAAAGTGCCACCGGGGAAAGCTGTGGTTTGCTCCCGAATCACTGGGCAGGAAAATGCCGGGCTGTCCCTCTGTGCAGTTATAAGGCCGGCACAATAGGAATCCAGCACCCACAGCTGCCCCTTTCAGGGGCCCTCCCGTCTTAGGGCATCTGCCATTGCAAGGGTTTTCAAATTGCTTTCTCTGTGTAAGTGTTGCTAAGGGGCATTCCAGCCCTCTCTTCCTTAAAGCACCCTCCCTTCAAAGCTGCCTGTCCTGGGTTCGCCTCCAATCCCTCAGGGGCCTGACTTCGGCTAGGACCACCCCAATGGTCTTTCATCTATTTCAGGAGTATTTGGTAATGCTCGCTGTTGGATCTGGAAGCTAGTTCCCCGAAGGCTGCGCCATCACCATTTTTCAGCCAAGCATGTTGAGGCTCCCAGCCAGGAAGTGGCTTGCCAAAGCCTTATAACAACTTCGATGTCAATTATTCCCTGCTGGGACCTCCGTGCCAGGCAGATAAGAAGCTGGAACTCAGAAACTGGCCACATCACTCGACTATGGATGGAGGTGACATAAACGGAGATACAAATATCTGTGCCAACAGGGGAAGCTGTGGACTGACCTCTCCATTCGGGGCCTGGCCTCTCTCTCAAGGGGTCTGATGGAGGGGGGGCAGGGTGGCAACAGGTGCCTGGGGGTGGAGGTGACAGGCTTAGCCAGGTGGGAGGCTGGTCGTTGGTGGGGGAGACTTAGGTCCCCCTTATGCATAAGTGAGCCCCTCCAAATACTGATCATCTAAGTGCCAGGCAAACTGCTTTAAGGATTTCCCTGTATTAACTCTTCAGGCCCCACAAGGAACCCTGGAGGCAGGTGCTGATGATTACAGAGGTGAGCGAAATCCTGGAGCGCTGACACTTGTCCAAGATCACCCATTTAGAGGGGGTGGGCAGGACTCCTGCTCAGCTGTCTCCTCTTGGAGTTCCAGCCTCTCAAGTCTCAATGCTTAGCTCTAGGCCAACATGAAGAGAGATGAAGGCCAAGATGGCGTGCAGGGGGAGATGGCCCAAACATGCAAGACCAGGGCCCCTGTGTGTGTGGAGGGGGGGCAGGCTGGCAGGTCTCCCATCATGCCACCGGCTGGGCTCAAGGGCAGATGCCATGCCAAGTGCTTGCTTCCCAAAGTCAAGAGCTGTGGCATTGCACTTAAACAGGGAGCTCCCGGACATGGCAGAGAAGGAGGTGAGTGTCAGGTACAGGTGGATATGGTGGTGGAACGTTCTCTGTGGGGTCCTCTGACTTACACCTTCCCCCACTGGCCAACATGAAAGACCAGCCTGCAGGTGCCTGAGGGAGACCCTGCCACCCCGCCTCTCTCTTCCAGGAACTGCCTGTCCCTGCATTTTAGTCAAAACGCCTGTAGGGCCACCTGCTTTCTAGTTCAATGAGGCCCCCTGGGGAAGGAACTTTAAAAAGATTTCAAATCATAACAATGCTCTCCTCTGCTCAAATCTACAAATGTTTTCCTCCCCTCCATCACAGCAAGGGCACACACAGAGAAGGATAACATTGAGAAAATGCTTTTTCTGGCTGTCAGACCAAGCGGGGACAATTAACCCTTACTGAGTCCATTTCTTCCTGCCCGGGGAGGTATCCTTTGATAAGTGTGCCCGGAGATGATTTACATTTCCTCTTCCCTGGGCAACACCAGGTTCGCCATCCCAGGAGCCTATGTACTTTCTGCCCAGCATGTCTGTCATAGCCACACCTTGCTCTGTCATCCCCCGGTGATGACCTTGACTGCTGCTCATCCTCCCCGCGGATTTCTGCAGTGGCCTTGTAATGGGATTTCCCTTTCTACCCCCTGCTTCCATCCTGTAAGCTCCACTCTGCTTCAGGGTGATCTTCCTAAAGCTCAATGTCATGCAGACAGCAGTTTGCCTTCACCGGCACCCTTTCCCACGGGGTGGGGCCATTAATCCCCGTGCCCTCCCTCAGAACGGGCACCAGGCCCCAGGCAATCACAGTAGCTCATCCCTCAGGCCGTGGTGCTGGGCCCAAGGAGTGAGCTGGTCCGAACCTTCCCTTGGATTCCCTTCATCTTAGAGATGGAATCTTCTAAGAAGCAAGGTGCTTCTCTGGGGTGGCTATGGCAGTGCTCTGGCCTCCAGGCCCAGCACCGTGCATGCTGAGTGACACACAGCCACAGGGGTGTGTCCCCAGAACAGTCTTGTGGTGTGGGTTTGTCCCAATCTCTCTGTTCTTGCCTGAGTAGCATCCACGTTCCCTTCCGAGACTGTTGAAGATGCTGACAGCTACCTAATGCACTTCAGCTAACTCCCTGTTATACTAAACCAGCTGGAAGGGATCCCGACCACAATTTAGAATCTTGACTGGCACAGGAAGTGACAAAGAGTGACCCAATGGCAGCACCGAAGCTTCTAGATGCAGCTGGGTTTGACACCGGACACCCCTCACCCTTCCCAGCTATGTGAGCCAGTGGGTTCCTCCCCTTCCTTATGTGGGAGAGGCCAGGGTGTTTCTGACCCTTGTGACCACATGAATGCTAAATAATCTCACCTTCCTGACCTGCGATATCTGTCACATCCCTGCTCAGCACGGTGGCTCCGACGGCACCAAGGTCAAGGGCCACTCAGCGTCCACTTCAGGTCCTCACCAGTTCCCAGGATGCTCTCCTGCAGGAGACACTCTTCTCACTGTTCCTCAAACCCACATTCTGTTCCGTCCTCTTGCCTCTGCTTAGGCAGCGCCCCCTGCTGGAGGGCATCCACTCTTCCCTCTGGACTCCAAGCAAGCCCGGGCATGATTCCAGCAGACCTCGGGGCTATCTCTGTTATTTAAAACTCTTAAGTGTGTGCAACACAAGCTTCCTCGTGCATTCCTTTGTCTATCTGCAGGGGAGTGTACAGGAGGTGGGGGCCTGACAAGGTCTAAGTGAATGGGGGACAGTCATTGGGTCCTTATGTGACATGTACCTGTAAGCTGTCATCTTCTCATTAATTCTTACAACTCACAAGGAGGAGGTATCAATATTGGCATTTTGTGAGTGCAGAGGGACATGGAGGTTCTGGGAGGTTAGAGTACTTCCCCAAGGTCACAGAGCTTTTTTCAGGGCTTCCTCCCCAGCTGGCTCTGTCCCCCAAGGCATGGTCCTTGCTCTTAAAGGGGCAGCAGTCACAACTGAGACCCAGGGCACTCTCTTAAATGGGAAAAGGGCTACTGTACTCAAGTTAGCAAACAGCACTATGTGAGACACACAGACCACTACCACGGTCCACTATAGGAGACTGTTGGGCTGCAGGGCAAGAGAACTGAAATAAGATTCAGTCCCTGACTTCAGGCAGTGCAGTGTAGACTGGAGGAAAGGCAGGCATTCCAGATAACTCAGGTGGGAGACAACACCCAGAGGCCAGAGGAGGGACAGATTGTGACTTTGAACTGCGATGCCTTGTAGCTGGGCCCCCAAGGCTACTCAAGATCAGAGGAACAGTGAAGACAAGCCAGATAGGGAGCTACAATAGCCATGGCCTGGGTAATCAGGAAGAGCTTCCTGAGAGAGGTGGGCTTTGCCTTGAACCTCTGAAACTAGGGAACTTTGCAATAATTATATATGTTACACCACTCCTTCTCCCTTATGGGTATAAAAACTTCTTGAAAAGGCCCTGATAACATTGAAAAAATTCTGTAGGAAAACTCATTCGTGTTGAGTGACTTGTGCCTACTTGCCAACCACTGGGCGGGCTGATTCTTTTCAAGGCTCAAGTTTCTGGTCTGTGAAAGGAAGGTGGTAAGAAAAGCTAGATTGTGGGGGAGGGGTAATGACAGGCATAGGAACCATTCAGCACGTGAGCAGGTGCTCCATGATCGGTAAATGCTGTGGCCCCATGTGGAAGGAAGAGAGGGACTTTCAGTTCCAGATGAGGAAACTGAGGTTCAGGGAGGTCACATGATTTTCTGGGCCTCTTAGCTTCTCACAAGCAGCAGAGGGCGCCCCGGCTGGAGCTCCCCATGCTCCTCTGTCCAGACCAGGCTCTCTGGCCTTAGCCAGCAGGCTCTGTTTGAGCCAAGGAGGTGGCTGTAGAGCTCAGTGACCTGGTGACAGGGAACTTGCCTTGCTGACTCTTTTCTAGAGAAGGTCCTCAGCCTGGTGGCCTGGCAGCCTCCATGTGGGCCTAGCTGGCTAGTTGTGACTTTGCCCATGTTATCCCACCAGACACTAAGGTCTAAGTCATGTGTGAGGCCAGTGCTCCTGGGCGAGGGGAGGGGGCTGCAGAGGTGATGGCAGGGGGCCTAGTGTGGGCTCCGGGGAAGGCCTGGCGGCCAGTAGTTCCCTGTCCCTTCCCTGCATGTGTGTCTGAGTCCTGTCAACAGAATGGCACGTGCAGGGGTGGTGGGGGGCAGTCTCCACACTAAGGTTACATGAGAGGAGGGGCAATGGGTGTCCAAGGTGGCAGCATTCTCCTCAAACCAGAAGGGTCACTTGGCCCTGCGGTGCACACCATGATGCCCGGGGCGGGTAGGAAGCAAGAGCAACAATAAAAGTGGCATCACCATCAGGGGCACTAGCCCAGAGCCTTCTATCCCCTTCCTGTTGGACCCCTGTCTGAAAGATGCCAGAACTGGAAGGGAGACAAATGATGGGCACCACAGGCAAGCTTGTCATGGGGACCCTCTGGTGACTTCCAGAAATAATGAGGGAGACCCAAGGGACAGATTGGAGGTCTTGGAGCAGTGGCTGAGATCAATTCGAGAAAAGCTAATCACAAAGTCTGCCTGGTGTGATGCTGGGGACACAGTAAGTCCCCAAAAGCACTTTACGATTAATGCGTTAAGTGGGGGCACTCTCATTAGCTAGGACACGAATGCTGGCTGTTCTCTGCGTCCCCATCAGATGGAAACCTGTGTGGAATGACAATCTGGGAGCTGTGCCAGCGTCTTTGGCTCCCTTGGTGGGGGAGGAGCTGCCTCCCAGCTCAGAGCCTGGCTTTGTGTGCACTGGGGAGGCTCAGCCCCGGGTGAGGCGCCCTCCAGCGCCCCCTCCCCCACTGCTGTAAGAACAGGTGAGGCCCAGAGGGGCCAGGCTTCAAGCTTCAGCAGCGTGTGAGGGCTCTCTCTCTTGTTTGGTCTCCTCGAATAAAAACTTAGAGCAAATTCTAGCCTGGCCTCCACTTCCCAACGCTCCTGGTCCCCTCCAGGGGGTGGAAGGCAGAGCAGCGCGGGAGGACCAAAGGACTGAGAGGAGTCGTGGGCGGTGACGGGTGGGCGGGTCCTCTCCCCTTGGCTGGGCAGGACTGCCTATCCATCCACTCAATTCCAGTACCTTTGATTCTGAGCCACAAGTGGCTCAGTTCCTTTCCAAAGAAGCATTTGAATTTTAAAAGAGAACCCCAGAGAGGAAACACTTAACCCAAAGGAATGAATATTTAATGCTGGCATTTCAGGTTCTGTCGAGGAGAGGTCTTGGAGGGGGCCATCCCAATGTTCCGCAGAGCACCTCCAGCTGCCTGTTTCTTCTGCTCAGGAGCAAGACCAGCCTGGCAGGAGACCCCAGGAGAGGCTGGGGGGAGGGGAGGAAGGCACTGGGCTGGTCTCGGCTTCCAGCTGTCTCCCTGCTGCTGCCTCCATTGTTGGGGCTCTCAAATCGTCCCTGCATTTTTTAAAAAAAATTTGGACCTGCAGGGGTGTTTCAAGTGGGGTCTGTGCTCTCTAGATAGCCAGGGTCCCTGCCACGTCTTCTTGTCTAGTACCCAACCCTGCCCGACTCGATTTGCCTCCTGTCCTCTTGGTGTATTTGAGTTTGAGACCCCTGTCGTATGTCCCCCTGCATTCCTAAGTTTGTCACTGGGACCTGGGGCAAGAAGAAAGGTGCACTAGGCACCGGTGAGAGAGAGGCCCGTTTTGTTTTCTGTCTCCTAGCCCTAAAACTGGGCCGGTGACCTGACATAGACCTTCTCACTTGGTTCATCCACAGCTGAGAGGATCCTAGAGTCCTCCCGCGAGAGTGGAAGGAGGCCCTGAATGTCACCTGCAAGCCCGCAGTCTTCCTCCCCATGTGCAGCCCCAGCACCCTCCCTAGGACAATGACTCAGGCCTGCTGGTGAGTCGCTGACCTGGGATGGGGGGCTCCCCAGTGATGCTGCTGTGTGGGGAGAACCATCGGATGTGTAGCGTGGCCCGACATGTGTTCCCCACAGGGCGGAGAAGGGTAAGACGGGGACTTGATTTTTCTCTGTCCTCAGTTGGGAATCCCAAGTCCAGGGAAGGAATGTTCCAAGGGTTTCTGGGGAGAGGGGCTGCCATTCAATGTGCTCTTCGGTTCCTTCCTGATGGGGGCTTGGAAGAGGGATTCAGTATCGTTTATGCCTGTTACTGCCCACTGCGGGAACAGGACCCCTTTGTGTAAGATTTAATAGATGGAGGCAGAGATGGGAGGAAAAAGACTACGTTATGGAGCCAAGAAAGCCTTTATTGGGATCTGCGATTACCGGGTGAGGTCCCATGGCCTGGGGAGTGGGGAGTCGGGGAGGTCGCGCCTGGTAGGCGATGGGCGGGGGGGGGGGGGGGGGGGGGGGGGGGGGGGGGGGG
>NC_043702.1:97857276-97998081 GCF_006229205.1 Suricata suricatta | reverse complement strand
GCCCCCCCCCCCCAGAAATGGCCACTCGGTCGCCATCCCAAGGTGACTTCCAAGGTGACTCTTACACTTTGCACTCTTTTTTAAAGTTCATTTCTTTAGAGAGAGAGAGAGAGAGAGAGGGAGAGAGAACAAGTGGGGGAGGGGTGGAAACAGACAGGGACAGAGGATCAGAAGTGAGCTCTGTGCTGACATCACACAGTCACACAGGTGTGGGGCTTGAACTCATGAACCTCAAGATCATGATCTGAGCAGAAGTCAAACTGGGGCACCACAGGGCCCTTTGCAAATGCCTAGCTTGTCCGAAGGTCACAGCAGTGGCTGCAGCCACATCAGGGCTCCCAGGGGTGCAGGACTGCTCCTGTGGGTAGAAGACCCTGACCCTGAGGAAGGGCACCTATAAGAGCAGCAGCTTTGACCCCATGAAGTCTTTTCATTCTCTCCGTCTGGCCTTGGTCCCCCTCTTTTTCTGGGGGATTCCGGCTCTAGCCCTCAAGCCCTGTCTTCCTGCCTCAGACCCTGATGCCCCCAACTCTGTCTGCTCCACAGATGGTCTCTGCAGATAATGCTCAGGGCCAGCTCTGTAGGCAGACCCCTGAAGGTTCAATACCAGTTTTCTTCTTTGCATTGTGAAACTGGGCAATGACTTCATCATTCTGAGATGTTATTTTCTTATTTGCAAAACAGGATGATGCCTCACAATGTGTTTAGGCAGATTAGTGTACATAAGAAGATATTTTAATATATTCTGGGGGCCCCTGGGTGGCTCAGTTGGTTGAGTGTCTGGCTTCGGCTCAGGGCATGATCTCGCAGTTTGTGGGTTCGAGCCTCACGTCAGGCTCTGTGTTGACAGCTCTCGAGCCTGGAGCTTGGTTCAGATTCTGTGTCTCTCTCTCTGACCCTACCCTACTCATGATCTCTCTCTCTCATAAATAAATAAAACATTAAAAAATTTAAAAATATATATTCTATGAATTTATATATAAATGTATTTTTACATATGACATATTAATATATATGTGAAATATGTACCCTCTCTTTAGAGCTGGTGTTCATTCCACCTCGTTTTTTCCTACCTTAACGTTGTATCTTGGACTATTCCTTATTAGTCCATAAAGAGCTTCGCCAATATTTTTATGTTTGCCTGGTATTCCTTTGTAAGGATTGACCATAATTTATTTAGCAGTTCTCTTCTGACAGACATTTAGGTTGTTTGCAATATTTTTCTATTATAAATAAGGTTGGGATAACAGTTTGTATATTCATCATCTTGGACGTATGCCTCCGTGGTTATGAACAGGCTGTTCCTTTCCTTAGGCATTTCCTCTCCATGTCCTACCTGGTCGGGGCATTGCCCTCATCCCCAGGGGCGAGCATCAATGCTGCCTCCCCAGGGAGTCCTCCCTGACTTTTTCTGGAGAGTCCCATTGCCCTTCCCCGGTGCCCGGCTGTCGTCTCTCACATCTCTGTGACAGACTCCTATTTTCACATTTTAATCATTTATTTGGATGTCTGTTTCCCCTAAATTGTGAACTTCTTGATGATAAGGACTGTATCTCTCTGAGAGCAGAGGCTGCAAATGTGTCTCTAGTGCCCAGCCTGGTGCTTCTCACACAGTAGGGGTTTGAGGACTTTGAGTCACATAAATGAATAAGCCACAGGCTCTACCCTCAGGGAACTTATGGTCCAATGAAGGAGATAAAGTCAGCACAAAGATAATTCGAATTACAATGCAAGGCAGAGAGCATTAACTGCCAGCAGAGGTACAGATTAGCTATTCTCTCAGGTGGTCCTCAGCTATAACTACAAAAGAGAGTCACCTGGGAGCCTTTTAAAAGTACTCTGCTTGAGCCCGATCCTCAGAGAGTCTGGTTTATTTGGTATTGTGTGGAACCCAGGAACTGGTCATTTAGAAAGCTCTCTGATTCCACCGGTAGCCAGGGGAGGACACAGCGCTGCTCTAGTCAGTAAATTTCCTGGGGCTCTTGCTAAAATGCAAATTCTGATTTAGCAGATCCGGGTGGGGCAGGAGGCTCTACATTTCTAACAAGAGCCCAGGGGATGGACAGGCTGCTGGTTTGGGGACCGTATTTTGAGTGGCAGCGTGCATTAGCTCTCCATTCCTGGACTGGTCTCCAGACCCCTTAACTCAGGTGCTGTAACAGAAGACAACGGATTGCATAGTGTAAACAGCAAACACTTATTTCTCACAGTTCTGAGGGCTGGGAGTTCAAGTTCAGGGTGACAGAGTGGTTGAGCTCCTGGTGTGGGCCCACTTCCTGGTTATGTCTGCACATGGCTGTTGTACCCAAGATTTCTTTATCGTCCCCCAAAACCAGAAACCGCCAGGGAGACCGAGTCACACATGGAAAAGCAAAGGGCTTTATTACGGGTTTAGGCTCGCCAGGGCCTAAACTCGGCTCACAGACTTTACAGGCGTGGTGGATCCATGCTGAGAGCCCCGAACAAAGGTGGGGCAGGGCTTTTATGAGTTTGGGAAGGGGGAATTACAGGAATCCAATTATTATTGACAGGTTTATCCAATTACAACATTTAGAGTGTTAACCAATCACAGAATAGACCCAGGACCCAGGACCCTCACATGGGGTGTAACTAGCCTTAAGCAATAGGCTGCCCTTAGGAATGTTAAGGGTATTACAAGGGTGGCCCCTCTTGCCTTGGGCAATGTGTGCCCTTCTATTGTCTCAAACCTGTGTCCTTACATGGCTTTTTTGGATATCTGTTTGTAGAAAGAGCTGAGGTAGAGACAGAGGAGGGAGGGAGCAAGGGAGGGAGAGATTTCTAGTGTCTCTTCAGACCACAGCACTAATGAAGGCCCCACCCCCATGGCCTCATCTAAACTGGAGGAGGCTCCACCTCCAAACACCATTACTTTGGGGATTAGGGCTTCAGTATATGAATTGGGAGGGAGATAATAACATTCAGTCCACAGTAGTCAGACTCTCTGGGGTTTGGAAC
Source organism: Suricata suricatta (assembly GCF_006229205.1). Classification (NCBI taxonomy): domain Eukaryota; kingdom Metazoa; phylum Chordata; class Mammalia; order Carnivora; family Herpestidae; genus Suricata; species Suricata suricatta. The sequence continues at coordinate 97,995,105 of NC_043702.1, read as the reverse complement.
CCAGGCGTCAGCATTTTTTATAGGGTCCCAGTGATTTCTATGTAGATGAAACAGTGTCTTCACGCTTCGTGGAAAGACACATTTGCCGGAAGAGATGTCACTTGTGGAAGTGGGGAAGAGGGCATTTCAGGGGAGGAAACCTACTTAAATGACCTCCAATTGCTCTTCTAGTTCAAATATCCTATGATAACCATGGTTAGACCAGAGGACAGAAGACCTGGGACCCAGTTCCGTTTCTGACAGGAATCATCTACATGCTCTCAGGCAATTCATTCATTTGTGCACTCACACAAATATTTGTTGGATGACAAAAATTGTGCTAGGTTCTAGGAAAATAGCAATGAAGAAGGCAGAACTGATCTGTACGCTCATAGAGCTCAGTGGATAGCAGTGAGTTCAAGCAATTAAACTAGTAATTATCATGGGGTGATAGGGAAAGCCTAGGACAATGCTCCAGGTTCCTGGCTGATCAGATAGATGGAGATACGAAGCCTTTTGTTTCTACTTCACAGGGTGTGATGAGTGTAGAATGGGACAATGAGTTTGGGGAAGCTGCAAAATGATAAAAGGTTTGAAGGAATATGACACATGGGAGCTCGGAGTGTGTGTCCAATGGGACAGAACGGATCCACTTGACAGGCAGACATACCATCGAGGCCTCAGCCACCCGCACCTTTTTTTCTGGATTGCTTTGGGTTTTTGTCAGGCAGCCTGGCTTTAAACCTAGTGCTCTCCACGGCCACCAACACCCACAGAGGCACTTAGTGGAGTGTGGTTTTCAGTGGGGTTGGTTTTATATAGAATCTGCATTTATCACAGCCCCCGAGATGACACAATTCTCTGGAAGAATGGCCCTGGAAGAGCAGCGGACGGAGATGTGGGCCACCTCACCTGCCAGCTGCTTGGGACCCTCCAACCACCCTCGGCACTGTCTCCTAGATGGCTGGAGCTACCTTCAGCTGGAGGGGCACCTGACATCCTAGGTGCTCTAGACCCCAGATGCTTTGTGAAGTGACAGCCTTAATGTGCAGGTGAAAGGGTGAGCTCTTTCATTTCTTTTCATCTTTCAAAGCATCTGTCATCCCTTCCAGCTAGAATGCCCCGCTGGAGACCATGAAGTGCTGTGGGAAATAGAAGGAGAAAAATGTAGACTTCCTCAGGGGAGAGCTTGGCTCCTTGTCCTTGGTTATTCTCAATTTGGCCAGCATAACTGGTCTCTGGCATTGGTCTGCCCACTGTGGATGTGCTTCATCTCTTCTCCACTGCCACCTTCTGAACCTAGGACCCCATCCCCTCAGTTCTGACTCCCACAAGGAGCCTTCTGGCTTGCGTACCCGCCTCCAGGATCAGCACTCCCATTGGTCTTCCATGCTGCTGAGAGAATGTTTCTAAAGCACACACTTGCATTCCATGCATCTTGGTAATTCCCTATTTCCTAACCCTCTGCCATGTCCTCCTTCAACCTAAGCTCAAAATGTCTGACAAAATACATCCCCGTTTTAGACTGTCCGTACATTCATTTTTCCATCCACCCTCTCTACCTTCAGCCACACATGCACCCACGTGCACATACACACACAATCACAAGCACAATCTCGCACATAATTGTGGACATGGAGACTGCTATTGTCCTACTCAGAATACTTTGCCTTCCCTTCTCCTTATCTAAGTTTTATTCATTCTTCAAGGATCACTTTCCTCTCACCATATATGCATTTACTGTGCTTGTCTTGCTCACATAAAGTATAGAATCACTTGGTCGTGATCTGTGTCACATGTCCTAATTCAGTCTTCCCAGGAGACTGTGCATGCTTTGGGAGCAGGAAGCATGATTGTCATATTTGGGCCTGCTTACATTTAGCATAGTGCTGGGCATACAGGAGGGTCAATGAATTAGCTGCTTAGTAAAGCCCTATTCATAGACCAATGAGGTCGGCCAAAGGGGCAAGGACTCCATGCAGGGGTGACAGAAACCCAGATGGGGAAAAGAGAACACCTGTGGAAGTAAAACAATAGCATGGTGAGACAAGCCTCTGGCATGTTATTAAAGTAAGAAGGAAAATTAATCCATTTAGCAGGCATTTAATAAGCACCTACTATAGTCAGGATAAATAATAGCTATCCCCTGTCCCAAAGGAACTGAAGGCTTACCTAGAGAGGAAAACGCAGAAGTAGTCAAGTACAACATACTGTGATACCCTCATAATATGAGGAGCATCAAATAGCAAACACCGTAAACAATCCTCACCTGGATGGCCCTGGTGGTTGATTAGGCCAAACAGTTCACTAGCAGGAGCAGGTGTTCTTTGTCAGAAATTAGGGAGTTGAAAGTGGGATGAAGACACAAGAGACAACATTACATTATTATTATTATTTTAATGTTTATTCATTTTTGAGAGAGAGAAAGAGACAGAGTGTGAGCGGGGGAGGAGCAGAGAGAGAGGAAGACACAGAATCTGAGGCAGGCTCCAGGCTCTAAACTTTCAGCACATAGTCTGACTTGGGACACAAACTTATGAACCGTGTGAGATCATGATCTGAGCTGACATCAGATGCTTCACTCACTGAGCCACCCAGGTGCCCCAGGACAACATGACATTATAAGACATGGCATAGTGTTGTAGAAAGAGTATGGAAATCAGCATGACTTTGGCTTAAACTCCATGTCCAACTCAGCAATAAAAATGTTTTCTGGGGTAGTAAGAACAGGTGAGATGATGTAGGCAATGTGTTTATCAGTCCCTGACATACTCCTGGATTTGAGCTGCCATTTCCAAGGACAGCACCAAGGGAAATCCTGTCTCCTGTTGGTTGGGTCTGGTTCAGAAAAAGAATAGTAACTAACAATTATGTGGCAGTTCTGTGCTAGAAATCTTGCATATATTAATTCAACAAATCCTAACAACAAATATAGGATAAAGGTATTGTTTTTGTCCCCATTTTAACACATGAGGAAACCAAGGCACAGCTGTTAGCTACTTGTCCAAAGTCACACAGGTAGTAGATGATGGAAGCAAGACTTGACCTCGGACAGATTGGCTCCACAGTTTGTGCTCTTAGCCACTAGGCTATGCTGTGTCAGACCTTCAAGATGATGTGCTCTGAGGTGGGGTGGGTGGGAGTGGGGGACTTTCATCACCTCACAGCTTATTCTCCAGAGCTTCTCTTTATTTGGTTTGGTCCTGGAGACAGAACTTCAGCCAAGTATTATTCTGTTTCCTTTCACCACATTCCTGGAATATCTGTGCCTCATTCTCCTCCTCCTTTCCCCCACTCCCAGGTCTCTGTTCTTACATATTCCTCTCTACCCACACCTAGTTTCCTGTCTCTCCAATCTATTCCCCAAGGGCTAAGGTTAGAAAAGGTAGGAGAGAAGAATGGGAGAGAGGAAGAGAGAGGGAGAGAAAGAGAGAGAGAGGGAGGAGGAGAGGGAGTGAGAGAAGATATATATATATATATATATGTATATATATATATATATATATACATATATATATATATATTTAGAGAGAGAGAGATGAGGAAGTGAGGAAGGGTGAGCATGATGGAGAGGGTTCTGGTAATAGGAAAACAATATGCTGGGAGTGAAGAGGAAGCTGAAGAAAAGAGTAGGAGCGGGGAGAATGGGTGGGAATGAAGAGGGAGAAATGAATTTGAAGAAAGCAAATATAGAAGGTGAAAGGAAAATGATAGGAGATGAGGGACTAGTGGGAAGAAATAAATGGGAAGAATATGTGAGTAGGAGAAGAGAATATAAAAACTCTGTAAGGGACACATGGTGATGTGGCGAGAAGGAGAATGAAGAAGGGAAACCGAGGAACCAGGCAGGAAAAGGTGTAAAAGAAAGTCCAGGTTCTTTGAAGCAGTGAACTAACAACATTCCTCTCCCAAATGAAGCTGAAGTATTGTCCCTATCTTGCTTTCTCCTTCCCTCAGGTCTCGAGGTCCAGCAAGGTCAGGGGAAAGAGTGGGAAACAGCCTACTACAGAATAATGAATTCCTGCAAGTTCAAAGGAGCCCCCAGTCCTCCTTTCTGTGGTTAGCTATGCTTTTCTCTGCTCAGCCATACTCACTCTTTTTCTCCTTCCATTTGGTCAGCTGATGATTTGGCATAGGTATGACTGCCCTGTAGAGTGGGGAAATGTAAAACATTGATGCTCCTTATTTAAAGTTTATCTTTGTGGGTGATGAAGTGAGGAGTATGCATGGAGTCACCCAAGTCCTCACTTCTTTTAAACCAGCTGCAACAATTCTGCCACTCTCAAGGACGAGGAGCCTTTACAGAACATTATATGTGCTTGACATTGTGCCAAGTGCTTTTACATGTAGTGTCTTGTGTAATCCCCACAAAGATGCTGAGAAGTAGGCATTATTAATCCCAATTTTGCAGATAAGAAGCTATGGCTGGGAGAGGTAAAGTAACTTATGCAAGACCATGCAGCTAGTAAGTGGTAGAGCAGGGAACTTACTTATTCAGTCTCCAAGGCCTGTATTCTTTCCATAATGACGTAAAATCATGTTATAATATTTTTTCAAAAGGGGGAATACTTTTGCCATGGAATTGGGAACTTGAATGTAAAGTGGTTGAGATTAGAAAGGCCTTGCCTGTAAGAAATGCCTCATTCTCTTAGTGGAGGCACAAATATCCCTGGACCTGGTTTCTTGTGTGATGTGGAGCTGGTTTCTGGACAGTTGCCCCTTGTTGTGCTTTAGTTACCTTCCTTCCCTCACCCCACCTTGATAAGCAAAATCCAACAGGTTTATAGAACATAGATGTCTAATCTATGCTGGGCTCAATGAGGGTTCAAGTTTCCCAGACTAAACATTCAGATTTGTCCTTACCCTTATGCTCTCTTTCATAAATCATTCTTTGGAGACTCTGCCTAAGTCCCCCAGAATAATATTTTTAATTGACCATGTCACATGCACTATAAACTCATAAATAACAATGCTCTCTCACAAAGAGAAAAAGTCAAAGATAGACAACTTCCCTAGGTAAAGCACAATAGTCAGGAATGGTCTTCCCTTGAGGGCTACTAATTACTCTTGTGCAGGTTAGAGACTACACTAAACTAACAGACCCAGAAGTTCTGAGTGAGGGCTGAGACCCAGCCTGGACTCTTTTCTCCAATTCATGGGGTGTCAGCCCTGAAGAAGAGGATCTATTGCTAATCGCTCTGCCCAGAAGAGGATCCCTTTTTATTCCACTATGCAGGGGAGAAAATTTTTCAATTTTTCACAAAGGCTCCCAACAATGTTTTAACTCTAGTCCTGTCCTTTCTCTCTTCATCTTCATTTTCAAAATTTGTTTCAGTCTTTCATTTCCAGAAATAGTTCTAACCATGACAAAGTAACTGATTTTAGATTTACTTTACCACAAAAAGCAACTATAAAAACAGGACACAATGTACAAGGCAAATATTTTCAGACATTGGACAAAAGAAACCACAGGATTATGAAACTTGAAAAAAGGAAAACACATAAACTGTGTCCCATGGTTTGTCTTGATTTTCTGCCTTGGATCACTTTTCAGACTTTGGTACAGGGAAGTGGAACCCTTGAAAAGAATGCAAGTGTTGGCCTCATTGAGTTGGAAAGGTAGAGATTGGGGTTTAGGGTCATCAAAATATATGAAATATGCAATGAAGGTTATCAGAGGGGAGCTGCATAGGAATATGTATGGTCAGAAGTCTACATGGGGGTTTCCTTCAGGTTTTTGACTTGAGATCTGTGTTGCATATATGCAAGATGAGATGCTACGGCATAGGCTTATTAGGGAGTTGCTGCTAAAGAATGTTGAATGGAGGTACCTGGGTTTATGTAGAGCTGGGAGATATTGAAAATGCATTTTAACCAAAGTGGAGAGAGCTCACTGAGAACACTGAGTTATGCTTTAGGAGTAAGGAACATGCCCTATAGTAAGGTCCATACATTAAGACTAAGGTCAAAATAGAAATAGATCCATTTGGAAAGCATAATAAACCTGACAATATAGAGAAGATTCACCAGTTTAACTGAGAGTCAGAATCCTTAAAAGAAGACCACATAATCCAAGATGCCCTGTAATATAGTATCACAATGTCCAGCATACAATAAAAAATTACTAAACATCCAAAGATTCAGAAAATTGTGACCTATAATTAGAAGAAAAAGCAGTCAATAAAAATATATCTTTAAATGACCCAGATTTTGTAATTAACAGACAACCCTTTAAAATAGCCATAATCAATTTATGCAAGGATTTGAAAGAAAATATGCATATAACAAGCAAACAAATTGGGAATATCAGTAGGGTAAAAAAATCTTTAAAAAATAATTCATTTATGTTTTAATTTACATCCAAGTGAGTTAGCATTTACATCCAAGTGAGCCGCTCAGGTGCCCACACTATACCATGTTTTAAAGTAAATTCTCTAGGTTGAAGGGAAACAATGTGAGATGAAAATAAAAATCTACAGGAATTAATAAAAACATTAAAAATGGTAAAAATGCAAATAAATACAAAAGTCTATCATCTTATTTTTCTTAATTCCTTTAAGCAAGTTGAAGGCAAAAATAATAACAGTATTGTGGGATTTTTACCATATATAATAATAATATATGACAGCCAAAGTATAAAATAGGATATAAATGGAAATACAAATCTGGAAGGGTTATATATTTTGCCTGAAATGGTACTTAGTAGACTGTGAGTTAAAAAATATACACTATAATCATTAGAGAAATCACTGAAAACAAGGTAAAGAGGTATAGCTTAAAGGTCAATATAGGAAATAAGATGAAAAAAAATTTGATTAGCATAAAATAAGGCAAAAAAAGAGTAGCAGAGGAACAAAAGACGTGATAAAAGAAGGAAAATAAATGGGGATTCAGCAGACTTAAACTCAACTAGTAATTACTCAATTAGTAATTACATTAAACGCAGTTTAACTCCAATGGAAATGCAGAGACTTTAGACCAGATTAAAAAAGTTATGCTTATTTATTTTTGAGAGAGGGAGAAAGAGCAAGAGAACTTGAGTTGGGGGTGGGCAGAGAGAAAGGGAGGCACAGAATCTAAAGCAGAGCCCAATGTGGGACCCAAATTCACAGACTGCAAGATCATGATTTGACCGGGAGTCAGATCCATAACCAACTGAGGTACCCATGTGCCCAAGACCAGATTTTTAAAAAACCCAATTATATGATAGCTACAAAACCCTGTATATTTTAAATATAAAGACACAGGTATGTTGACAGCAGAAGGATATAAAATCATATAACACAAATGTAAGCAAAAGGGAACTGGTATGTGGCTATTTTAATATCAAAGTAGATTATAAGGTAAGAGGTGTTAGCTACAGATGAAGAGAAACTTTCCTATGATTAAAAAAATTAGGCTAATCCAGCAGTTAAGCCTTGTGTCTGCACTTAATAACAGATTATACTGATAATAACTTGCACTTAATAACAGAATATATCTGGAGCAAAAGCCAATGGAAACAGAAGAAATATTCAAACCAACAATTGTATTAGGGGATCTTAACACCCTTCCCCCAGCAATTGATAGGACAGGTAGACAAATGAATCAGCAAGAATATAAGATCCGAACACTAGTAACCAACTTGACCAAGTTGACATTGATGGAGTACTCTCTCCGGCAACTATAGAATACTCATTCTTTTTGTGTGCATGAACAATGACCAAGACAGAGCTCACGCTGTCAATCAATCTCAGACTATTGAAGTTTTACTTATATGTTTTCTCATATTGAAAAGGAGTTGTATGTGAAATCACTAGAAATAAGATCTCTAGCAATGTTCCGGGCATTTGAAAACCAAACCATGTATTTCCAATACTCCGCGAGTGAAAGAGGAAATCACAAAAAAAAGTAGAAAACATTTCATATGAAACAATAACAAATCACCAGTATGAGTCTGTGTAGCTACCATCCAGGCGGTGCTTACCTTCAAAGGCTGCCCAGCCTTTGCGGATCAGGTAGGATGCTGCCCGAGCCACGAGCCACAAGTCCCTGTCCACGCTTCAGCTTCACCCCATCCCCACCTCCCGCCATTCCTTGATCTTGAAATGTAAACAGCCGGCAGTTTACGGTGTGGTTCCTTCACTTTCTGCACCCGCTTCTGCCCATAGGTTCCAAATTGGCAGGCCACAGAGGGGTTTCATTTGGGTGGCACAGTGTTGAAAAGATTTTTTTAATTTGTGGCAAACATTTAACCATTGGGAAACTTTCATGTTAAAAATGAAAAACAAAGATCACAGTATTTCAAAATGTGTAAGGTATAGCTAACGTAGGGCTTAGAGGAAAATTTACACCCTTAAATATTTATACTAGAGAAGAAAAAAATCATGCATAAAATTTCCACCTTAAGGACCAAAAAAGAAAAAAGAAAAAGAAATAAAAGACACAAAAGAAAGTAAAATAAATATAAGAACAGAAAATAATGAAATACAAAACAAACAATAGAGAATAGTAATAAACCTCAACGTTGGTTCTTTGAAAATATTAATAAAATTGACAAGCCCTCAGAAAGGCTGATCAAGAGAAAGGAGACAAGATACCAACATCAGAAATAAGAAAGGAGATATCACTATAGATCTGACATATATTAAAAGAGTAATGAGAGAATATTATTGGCAAGTTTATGCCGATAAATTAAACAACTTAGATGGAAAAGATGAATTGATTGAAAAGGACAACTTAAAAAAAGACACAAGATGGAGAAGCATGTCTAAATAGCCCCATATCTACTAAATAAATGGAATTTGTTTTTAAAATCCTTTCCAAGGAGGAAAAGAAAACCCGCCAGACTCAGGTAGATTCATAGGTCACTTCTAGCAAACACTTAGGAAATAGTGTCAATCTTATACAAACTCTTTCAGAAAGTAGAGGAATAGGCCTCACTCTCCAATTTATTTTCTGAGGCTAGTATTCCTCTGCATTACCCAAACCAGACTGAGCTATCAGGAGAAAAGAAAACAGCAGGTCAGCACTCTTTATGAACATACATACAAACAATCCTTAAAAATAGTTTAGCAAGTTGGGCCTGGCTATATGTATAAAATACTACACCAAGTAGACTTGATACTCAAGAATACAAAAATCCATCTATGTAATGTATTATATTAATAGGAGTAAAAGAAAAAAAACCACTTGATTATTTCAAATGCAGGAAAAAATGGATAATATTCAACATCCATTCAGGTTAAAGCCTCCCAATGAACTAGGAATAAAAGGGAAATTTGCCATCTGATGAAGAGTTTTCCAAAGTCCTGTAGCTAACATCATCCTTGCTGGGGAAAAAGTGAAGACATTTCCCCCCAAACTGGGAACAAAACAAGAATGTCTGCTCTCAGCACACATTCAATATTTTCCTGGAGGTCATAACCAGTATAATAGATAAGAAAATGATATGAAAGGTATAATGGTTGAAAAGAAAGAAGTAAATGGGTCTTTATTAGCAGATAACATGACTGTCTATGTTCTATGTTCATGGATCAAAAGAATCAGTATTGTTAAGATACTCAATATGTGGATTCAAAGCGATCTAATCAAATTCCCTCCTGTAGAAACTGACAAGCTGATTAAAAAGTTCATAAGGAAATGTGAAGAACCTGGTATAGCCAAAAATAAAGCTGAGGAACACAGTTGGAAGACCTATGCTAGTCAATTTCAAGACTTATCATAAAACTATATTATGAAGACAATACAGTATTGGCATTAGCATATCGTAAAAATAAGAAAATAGATGAAACTGAAAGGAATTTCCAGAATCAAACCTACCTGCATAAAATCAATTGATTTTCATTAAACAAGTCATCAAACAATTTAATGAGTGGAAAGAAAAATGTTTTGGATCAATAGCTTTAGAGGAAGAAACCAGTACAAAATATGTGAAAAAATTTTTTAATGTTTATTTATTTTTGAGAGAGAGAGAGCAGAGTGTGAGTGGGGGAGGAGCAGAGACAGAGGGAGACACAGAATCTGAAGTAGGCTCCGGGCTCTGAGCCGTCAGCACAGAGTCAGATGTGGGACTCTAACTCACAAGTAACAAGATCATGACCTGAGCTGAAGTCGGATGCCCAAATGGCTGAGCCACCCAGGTGCCCCACAAGTATAAAATGTATTTTGAAAAAAACCTTACCCTCCCCTTTTCACACCATATTTTAAAAAAATGTTAATGAGGTTGATTATAGACTGCAACATCAAAACTAACATTAAAAAGTTTCTAGGGAAGAAACCAATCAAACAACAACAGTGAAACTTTGAAACCTGGAGGTAGACAAAGAGGTTTTAGAGAGGCCACAAGAAGCACTATCCATACAAGAAAAAAGTTGACAGAATTGATTTCATCAAAACTAGTAACTCCTGGGGCGCCTGGGTGGCTCAGTCGGTTAAGCGTTCCGCTTCGGCTCAGGTCATGATCTCACCGTTCGTGGGTTCGAACCCCGCATCAGGCTCTATACTGATAGCTAGCTCAGAGCCTGGAGCCTGCTTCAGATTCTGTATCTCCCTCTCTTTCTGGCCCTACCCTGTTCGTTCTATCTCTCTCTGTCTCTCAAGACTAAAAAAAAAAAAATTAGTAACTCCTGTTGATCAAGAGACACTGTTAAGAAGGAGTAGAGTTGACTGAGAACAATGCGGCATCACATTATATAACAAATACTTTGTATCCAGAATATAGAAATAACTCCTACAGATCAAGAATAAAAACAAGCATTTCAATAAGAATGGAAAATACTTGGATAGACACTTTATAAAAGCGTAGGATGTACAGGGTTCAAATCCAGGTCTTTTTTTTTTTTTTTTTTTTTTTTTTTACCCTGAAAACCCATGCTTTTAAATACTTCCTTCTGTGTTTGGGACGTGGGGCAGAGCTTTGACCGAAGTCTGGTGTCCATCGTTCCATCCATCCATTCACTTAGCCATCCATCCATATCCAATCAACATTCAGACTCTGCCGGTGAGGTCTTCAAGTAGCTCACAGTTGGAAACAGGAATGGAGGAGTCGGCAAGTGGAATCCCAGAGATACCTGCTGGAATAAAGACAGGCCCAGGGGCTCTAAGGGCACAGAGGAGTCGTCCCCCCTGGGGCCCTGGGCTACTGTGCAGGAGCTGATGGGGCCTCCTCAGGGGTGTTGGCAGGATAGCAGAGCAGGTGGGGCTTCGGCCCTCTTCCTTGCTTCAACCAGATCTGTGTCACATACAATGCACTTCAGGTAAGATTTCATTTAAACTTACTCTATTGTGTAAGAGAATATTGCTGCTAGAGCCCATCTAAGATGCTGGTGTAGATCTGTGTTCCTGGCAGTGGGGTTCAGCATGTGCTAAATGAACTGGGGACCTGAGAACAAGGCACCGTGAAGAGCAGTCTTTGCAGATCGTGCCCCTGAGGACCGGGCCTGGCCGAGTGAGCCATCGACTGCCCTCAGGCCAGCTCCAGGAGTGCCAACTCCCATCAGGAACACTGCACCCTCGCCCCGCCCCCTGGCAAAAAATCCTAACTGAATTGTCTCCTGGAGGAGCCTTCCATTGTGACAATCCTGGGTGCCAGGAACTGAGGCTTTTGGGAAAGGCCAGAAATGTTCACAGAACAGAAGGCCTTGCCTTTTTTCTCAAGAAGGGGAACCACGATAGCAGGGCCTAGACCAAGGGCCAGCGTCCATCCAGACACCACCCCTCTGCTCTGTGAGGGAAGGGCTCCTTAGTCAGGAACCCCCCCCTGCCCAAGCGGAGCCCTGGGCCCCGTGTTCTCCAGGGGGCTTTCGGAAGCACCTGCTGCCTTACTCCCTGTCACTTGTCAACTTCAGAGCAATCAGTCTGCTACTTAACACTTAACAGGCAAAGCACTCCAGGGGCTGTCTCCGATCTGTCTTTGTTAGCGCTAACAGGAGGTGGGTGTGGAGGTCTCATTGTGCCCGGCTCCCTGCCGCTGTGGCACCTGGCCCCCAAGCAATCATTCAGGCCCTTTGCAATCACCCAGAAGACTCTCACCTGGCGACCAGAAAGTCAGCTCGAAAGAGCCAGCATCCCAAGGAGCCTCTGGGGAGAGACCCCTCGCTGCTGCTGTCTCCCCATGTGTGGATCGTGGGCACACATATAGATTACTGAGTTTCCTTGATAAACACCGGTGGTTCTCAGAGCTGGGGATGCAGTGGGCCACAGACCATGACCCTCCTCTCACTGCCTAGTAGACAAGAGGCAGACACATTCACAGATCATCTCCAGCAATGTCAGAGATGCTAGAATAGATGTGGGTGCTCAGCTTTGTTACAGAGGAGATCTCCCCCTGCCTGGGGTGGTCAGAAAAAGCCTCCAGGACTGGGATTGTGAGGGTGGCCTAGGCTGTCAAAGGGCAGGAGGTGGGGCACAGGTTGCAGAAGGGACGCTAGCTAAGGAAGCAGACTGTGCAAAGGCCCAGGGGTGAGGAAGAGCAGACTGAGCTGGGGGAACTGGAGGTGGATTGGCCTGGCCAGAATATCACTGAATGTATCGTGTAGCCATTATTTAGCTCATTCCCTACTTCCATTGTTCTCTCTTATGGTTCACCCACACTTTCCTTGTCATCCATCCAGTGATCTTTTATTCATGGATCATCCATCCAACCATCTCTAGAAGTCTTCATGCCATGTTGCAAAACAGAACTGTCTCCATGGAACTCTCCCAGCTCATACAGCACCAGACGCTTCACTCTCAGAGGGAGGTGCTCCTGCCTTGCAGAGCAGAGAGAGGGAGAGACAGAATCCCAAGCAGGACCCCCACTGTTAGTACAGAGTCAGACGTGGGACTCCATCCCACCAACTGTGAAATCATGACCTGAGCCGACAAGAGTCCCATGTTGAATGGACTGAGCCACCCAGGTGCCCCTAAAAGGCATTGTCTTGATGAGCAAAGCCGATTAAGTAGTTCAAACACCTTCAGTGGCTTCTTCACAACCGATACCCCATGCCCCACTTTGGGATCTAAAGAACTTCCCTAAGGAAGCTCAGGTAGGCCAAGGCCTTCAAAGGAGCTGGTAGGAGCCATCCTAGGTCCAATCCTAGGTCTGGGACACCTGGATTAAATCAGGAGGGGCATGGGCATGGCCATTGCTCCTTGGAGTTTGAGGAGGTGCCTGAACTCCCTGAAGAAGTAGCCAGAAATGGAACTAACAGAGCTCCCCCCACCCGCCCCTGCTGTGGGAGGACCCCCATGCAACTTGCATGATCCCCAGTGAGGGCCAGCCCTGTGTGCCAGACGCCTCCCCCATGGGGGCTGTCTTTCTACACACTCTGGAACCCCCAAGAACAAAGCAAATGTGTCCCCCCTGCACCCTTTCAGAAGCCAACTTTCCACCTCTGCTTCCTCTTTGAGGTCCTGGCTTGTTCATCTCAGTGGTATGGAGAAAGCTATTATTCATAACTGTCATTGATGGGGCCATGCCCACCCCCAACATAATGGTCACTGTCTCAGTAACACCCAGTGACACCAACCTTCTTAAACAAATGGGACAAACCATGTCATCTTTTTTACTCTTATTCAATTAGTCTGGTGGTCTGAAATCCAATCTGCCTGCTAGTAGCCTGGTGAAGGGGCATCTGAATTATGATGCCTGAAACCCTTCCCCTCCCCGCCCTGAGGTTCTGATTTAATGTCCCAAGAGCAACCAGAAACTTCAAAAATCTTCTCGGATAATTCTTATGTGCAGCCAGGGCTGAGAACCACGGAGTTAGCCCAGCACCTAATTTGATTGTCTTATTTCCCAGCCTTTTCACCAACACACACACACACACACACACACACACACACACACACACACTGGAGCTTCAGACACACATGCTATTTAGCTGGAATGGCTGCTCCTCTCTGTTTCTTTCCTTTTGCCTCCCTAAACCTGAAGAATTTTCCATTTTTTACATCTGTTATCTTATTTGATCCCTACAAGTGAGCTGGGAGGTAGGTGCATTTTAGCTGTGGAATGGACCCTTCCTCATAGGACTTTGGTCTTCCAGGATCATCTTTGAGAATGATCCCCTTGGTCTGGGTAAGGGGAAAAGCAGGCAAGCCCAGGAACTCAGTGCCCCCCACCTGCCCCCAGGCCCGCCACTGACAGTTCAAATTGGGCGACTCATACCACTGTCAAACTTCAAGATATCTTTGTACCCAGCTCATCAAAAAGCAAACACTCAGGCACTTGAATAAGATAAGCAATTTGTGGCTTTGTAAAAAGTCAATGCAATTCAATTTAGACCTCTTTAAGGAGCGCTACTGCCTCTCACATTTATTGTTTCCTTGTATAACCTGCTGCAAGAAGGGACTGCAGATTCGTCTTGTTTGCGAAGTGGGATGAAGTCCCTGCAATGAGTGACCTTCAAGATCCACACAAAACTTACAAATGAAGCTGTCGCCGAGAAACCTCATTCTTGCCTCAGCTCACAGCTTTCTTTCTTTATATAGACTTGATTTTCCAAATGGCAGATTATAAAATCTAGCTATTTTCCCCCCTAAACACAAATGCTTTAATTTCTTGTCTTTTTTTTTTCCTTTTTAACCAAGAGTGATGTTTTGAAAATGCAACCGCCGCTCTAATCTTCACGACTCCTGAAAGGGTCCATTTTTTTTAACCCACGAAAGCATCTTTGGTGCCAAAGATGGAGTCCCTGGAATGTGCTTCTGTCTTCGGGGCCGGAGGTGGATTTCTTTTTCTGGTTTTGTGTTTTTCACTTTGTCATAGAACAAATTGCTCTTGGCTTCCCTTTACTTGCTCCTTTGTTGGTTTATTTAGAAAATGGGACCAGTTTAGTCTTACCTGTCAGACAAGTCCAAGGCAAGTGTGAATAATAATAATAATAATAATAATAATAATAATATTGTAAGTAATAGACTATCTGCCCTGGGCCAGGCACTGTACTTGGTGTTCTGCATATGCTCTTTTTTTTTTAAAGGCTTCTTTAAAATAATTTTTTAAAATGCTTATTTATTTTTGAGACAGAAAGAGAGAGAGTGTGAGCAGGGGAGTGTCAGAGAGAGAGGGAGACACAGAATCTGAAACAGGCTCCAGGCTCTGAGCTGTCAGCACAGAGCCCATCACGGGGCTTGAACCCACAAGCCATGAGATCATGACCTGAGCTGAAGTCAGACGCTGAACCGACTGAGCCACCCAGGCATCCCAGTGCATATGCTCTTTGATTTAATCCTTGCAACAGCCCTAGGAGATAGGTATTACCAGCCGCATTTTATTGGTGAGGTTCAGAGAGATTATGTAACCTGCCCGAGGTTGCACAGCTAGCAAATGCAGAAGCCAGAGGTCAAGCCTAAGCAACACTTCATGGCTTCCAGACCCCTCATGCCTCAATTGTGAGGGCTTCTCAGGCAGGACTTTCCTGCGTTAGAGTCTCCTCCTGGCCCATATCCCTGGGTTTCCAAAGCCACCCTATCTTGAAGGACTCATGGGAGCTGAAGGTGACACTTGAAGTTTTCCCTTGGATGGCACTGTCATATCTATCTTAATTATAGGCTTCTGTGGGATTCTTAGTATCACAACTTAATTGACACGTTTTCACCCATACTAGAAGCTTCCTTTCCTCTTTCCTCACCTTGGTGGAAACCCCATCCACAGCTCCCTTGTGCCCGGCCACTCTGGCTCAGTCTTGGCCCTAAGAAAACCATGGGGCTTTGAGGCACACGCAGATACAGTCCCTGGGGACTGGATGAGTCTGTGGCCCTGCATTTCTTCCTCTCCTTTTTGACTCAATCATTCTGGAATTGGCTCCAACATGACAGAGTCAAAAAGGTCCACCCCACATCTTCCCAGAACACCAGAATATTCAGAGACTGAGACACTCAGAATCACCAGGAGTTCGGTGTCTCAGAATAGATCACCATCGAGGAGACACACAGGAAATGCCGAATTGTGAACTTGTGTCTGATCCCTCTTCTGGTATCTTTTGTTTGGACTGAACATAGACCCAGGCACCTCTAACTGAGCTGCAGAACTGAACCTCTCTTCCTCCATGTCCTCACTTATGAGGGCCACCGCTCCCCGCCCTGTCAGGGGGCTGATACCTCCTTCCATTTTCTTCGCAGATCCTTCCCCCCGCCTACTCTCCCCATATTCTATTTATCATGAGCATCAAGTTGCCATTGTTTTGTTTTCACTGCATTTATTTTCAAGGTTACTTTCTGTTTAGGGAAGATAATGTTTGTTTTCCATAAAGGATAGTGATCTAAAGTTTTAATTTTTAAAAATTGTATTTAAGCAAGAATAGGCAGTCCTATTAAAAAATATGAAGACATTCTTATGCAGGCATTAGGAGGAAATGAAACAAGTAGTGCAGATGGTACAGAAGTGACTGACGGTGGGGGATATTCACTTGTGTGATCCTGACAGGTGAAATTGAGGATAGCAGAAGCAGTTTGAATCAAAAAGCTGTGTGGCTATGGAACTAAGCGTGATGGTAGTAGGGGCTGAGTGGATGTGCTTGGGTCAGATGAGCAGGGAGCTAGAGGGAGGAATCTTGGAGATAACTCTTTCCCTGGGAGCCTGGCTGCCTCACGTGCAGCTTCAGCCCAGCCCTGGGCACAGATGTGGGAAATTTTCATGTATGAGGCACCTCTGAACTCTGGAACCCGGATGGCTCCTGGCCGTTTGGACAGCTCCTTCTCAAGACAGGCATCAGACTCGGTGCCTTCTCTGGGGTTTACGATGACCGGGCCCTGAGTACGAGGTGTATGGGCTCTAGGAAGCCCGAGTAATCTCTGTCCTGTTTCCTGTCAGAGTCCATGACTGAACTGCTATGGGGTTCATTGATGTGGGGTCCGTGATGACTGTCACATGTGACAACCGGCCATAGGAAGAAGGAAGGGAAGGCCAGGCTGTCCTCCTGAACCTCACACTTGAAAGGCTCACATGTTGAGCTGATGAACTGACAGGAGAAATTTCAAGAAGGGAGAGTCAATAAATATCAGAAGAGCACGTAAAGTAGAGCCAGGAAACGAGCAGAGGCATACGGAGGCTGTGTTTATCCCACGGGGGTCCATAACAACTTGTCCGTTTCCGGCCAATCAAAATAATAATCACACTGGGAAAATTGGTTCACCTGATTTGATAAAGTAATTGTTTTCTGCACAGGCCAAGTGGGGAAGGGGGAGGCCTTGGCAGCAAAGTGGGTGAGAGAACAACTGAGCAGTAACTGGAGGAGGTGAGAGGGACAAGAGAGGAGAGGAGAGAAGCTCTCTGTGGGCTGCCTGTGGGCATCTGGAGGGGCATCTTGTCCCACCCCCTGGGTCAGACACCGTCCACTCTCTTCCTAATGCCTGTGCTCTCTCTTCCTGGCTAACAGAATCCTGATTTAATTTTGATCGGCAGTTCGCTCAGGCAATGGAACATGATTGGTCTATGCCAGTCATGACAATTCTATGTGCCACTTTCCTACATGCTCCTCTAGCTGGGTGAGGGGCCTGCAACTTAGTGGTGGCTCTGAAGAAGCTTATGTTTCTTGGCGAGAAGTTCAGATGGGGCTGGCGTTCTTTCAACCTTCTGTCTGTTTTCTGCCTAGAGCACAGATGTGGTTCCTAGAGCCACAGCAGACAAGGCATCACATCCAGTGATGGCAGAGCAGAATGGTAGAAAGAGACCAGAACGATGCCACTGGGAAGCTGCACCAAACCCAGAGCAGCCTATCTCTGGATTTCTCCTTGTGTGAGATGGTAGCCAGAGGTTACTGTCTTTACTGCTGAAGCTTGCCAAATGTTTTATTACTTGCAGAAGAGATAGCAGAGCCCCACTCAGGGGTCAGGAGCTGCCCAAGGCCACAGTGCGGATTATAGGTCTCCCTCATCAGATTTCAGGCCGTTTCTTGACGTCCTCCACCCCACACTGCAACCACCCTAATCTAGGCCCGTCCCACCAGCCCCTTTCTGTGTGCTGAGTTTCAGTGCTCCCTGCTAATTGGTTCTGTCTGGTGTATCTTACCCAAATCCAGTTTTCTGCATGTCGTCTCCCCACCCCCACCCTTATCATGGACCACAGTGGAGGCAGATTTAAAAGGCAAGGTCCTCTACTTGGCATCAGCATCCTCTCCCTGACTGGGTGTACCCAGCTTGTCTCCTCACTGCACCAATCAGGTTTGGGCACCTCCATTCTCTACCTTGATTCTTCCCTGCTTCTTCCATTTCCACTGCTGCTCATTCTACGAGGCCCACCTCTTCCTTGAGGCCCACTCTGATGGCCTATAGTACTCTCTCTCAGGATTATACATTTGGGCATGAATTCTTTCTGTCTTAGCACTTTGTCTTGTATTGTCTTTTAAATGGTTTATTAGCACTTCTCTGGAAAGAAGGGCTGGTCTTCCACATCTTTGGACTGCTTTACAATTGCTAAGTCATGACATATAGTTGGTGCTCAAAAATACTTGGAAATTTTACAATTTTATGCATGTCCTGAAGTAACACATTAACATTAAAGTAACACATTCATTAATTTGTAGAATTTGGAAAAGTTAAAAAAGATTCAAAACTGTAATATCCACACCCATGGAAATCTCTGTTGGCATTTGGCCTATTTCCCCTTAGCAGTTGATCTTCCAAAAACTGAAATAATATTAACACATGGATTTATTGATAAATCTCTATTGTGGGAAGAAGTAAAACTATGTTCAGATGACACAATCTTGTACATAGAAAATACTAAGGAATCTACAAAATAATTGTGAAAATTGATGAAATGTCCACAAGGTTGCAGGTTAGGAGATCAGCATACAAAAATCAACTGTAATTCTATACACCAGCAATAAACAATTGGCAAATGCAATTTAAAAAATTCCATGTGCAAGAGCATCAAGAATAAAATACTTAGGAATAAATGGAACAAAGTGTAAGACTTACCTCTGAGTACTACAAAATACTTTGTAAAGAAATTAAAGAAGCCTTAAATAAATAGAAAGATAGCCCATGTTTATGGATAGGAAGGCTTCATATTTCTTAGATGACTGTATGCCCCAAGCTGATCTATAGGTTGAATGAGAACCTGATCTGAATCCCACTTGGCTTTTTTTTTTTTTTTTGCAGAAATTAGAGTGTTGGCTCTAAACTTCATATGATAATTAAGAAACCCAGGCTAACTCAAAACTATCTTGAAGAAGAACATATTTGGAGGATAAACACTTTGTGATTTTAAAACCTACTACCAAGTTACCTAATCAAGAGAATGTGGTTTGGGCATAAATATGGGCATATAGAGCAGTGGTATAAAACTGAGATGCCAAAAAGAAACCCCTTCACACTTAACGATCATTTGCTTTTCCTTTTTTTTTTTAAGTTGTTTCATACCAGTTTATTAGGGGTTCCATTTTCACTCTTCAATAGATTTTATGTATTTCTCATATGCTTCTTCCCTCATTAAGTCATCCAGTTCTGAAGGATTACTGATTGTTATCTTGATCAGCCAACCATCTCCATAACAAGATTTGTTGACAAGTGCTGGATTTTCTGCAAGAGCTTCATTAATTTCAGTTACTTCTCCTGATAGAGGAGAATAGAGTTCACTAGCAGCTTTCACACTTTCCAAAGCACCAAACTCCTCTTGTTTGTTCAATTTTGTCCCAACTTCAGGCAGACTACAGTAAACAACATCTCCCAAAGCCTCCTGTGCAAAATTGCTGATTCCCACTGTTCCAATACCATTTTCTGTTATCCATTCGTGTTTGTCTGTGAATTTACGCACAGACAGCAGAGCGGAGCCCATGCGCAGCGTCCGAATCGCGCCCGCCCTCAGCCCCCCAGGCGGTGGCAGGCAGGGCGCAGCGGGCGTGGAAGCGGCGGGCAGGCTGCGGGCTTCGAGCCGCACGCTCCGCACAGCTCTTAGCTCCCAGTTCGCAGAGGGGCGGGGTCGCAGTGCTGCGTCTCGGGAATCCAGGACGACGGGGGCGGGGCCGGGCCGGGTGGCCCCGGACTGGATCGTTTGCTTTTCAACGTGCACCAGGATAGTTCAATGGGAAAAGAATTTTCAACAAATGGTGTTGGAACAACTGGAAAGCTACTTGCAAAAGAAAGAATGAAGTTGGATTTTTTTCTTATACACAACACTCAATCTGAATCAGACATCTCAATTTATGAGCCAGAATTATAAAACTTGTTGCAGGAAAAACATGGGAGTAAGTCTTCATGATCTGGCTTTAGAGAAAGACTTCTTAGATACAAGAAAAGCACAAGCGAGAAAAAGAAAAAAATAGATAAATTGCACTTAATCAGAGTTAAGGACTTTTGTGCTGCAACTAATATCATAAAAAAGAAAACGCATAGAATCGGAAATTTGCAAATCATATATCTGATGAGTGGCTTATATCCAAAATATATAAAGAACTCTTCTAATTCAATACTATAAAGATAAGTAAACCAATTAAAAAAGAGGCAAAGGATCTGAAAAGACGTTCCTCCAAAGAAAATATACAAATGGCCAACAAGCACATGAAAACATGCTCAATAGCATTAGCCATCAGGAAAATGCAAATCAGAACCACAATGAGATACCACTTCACATCCACTAGGATGGCTAGAATCAAAACCACAAATAGTGGCAAGTGTTGACAAGGGTGTGGAGAAATTGGAGTCCTCTAATACTGCCGGTGGCAATGTCAAATGATGGATCTAAGTTAGAAAACATTTGGCAGTTTTTCAAACAGTTAAGCATCGAGTTACCATGTTATCTAAGAATTCTACTCCTATTTGTATACACAAGAGAAATGAACACTTACATCCAAACAAAATGTGAATATCAACATTATTCACAATAGCCAAAAAGTAGAAATAACTCAAATGTCTATTAATAGATGAAGGGATGAAGAAAATGTGGCATAGCCGTTCAATAGAATATTCAGCACTAAAAAGTCCTGATGCATGCTGTAACATGGAGGAAACTTGGGAACATTGTGTTAAATGAAAGATACCAATTATTAAAAGACCACATGTTGGGGCGCCTGGGTGGCCCAGTCGGTTAAGTGTCTGACTTTGAGTCAGGTCTTAATCTCATAGTACATAAGTTCGAGCCCTGCGTCAGGCTCTGTGCTGACAGCTCAAAGCCTGGAGCCTGCTTTGGATTCTGTGTCTCCCTCTCTTTCTGCCCCTTTCCTACTCATACTCTGTCTCTCAAAAATAAATAAAACATTAAAAAAAATTTAAAGACCATATGTTGTGTCATTCCACTGATACCGAATGTATAGAATAGGTAAGCCTATAAAGACAGAAAAAAGGTTAGGGGTGGCCCAGAGCTGGGGGTTAGGTGGAAGAATGAGAAGTGATTCTGAATGGGTTCAGGTTTTCTCTTTGAGGTGATGAAAAGGTTCTAAAATTGACTGTTGCATAACTCTGTGGACACGCTAAAAAAAAACCCTTTAAACTGTAGATTTCAAATGGGTTAATTCGATCATATGTAAATTAGATCCCATTACCTGCTAACAGTATATTAGGGATAAATTTCTTTGGTCAGTAAACACTCATTTAAAATGTACTTAGGAAGGCTACATAATATTTCACTATGCAAGTAAACCACATTTAGCTTAGTCAGAACTTTATTGATGGGCATTTGAATTGTTTTAGTACAGGAGTCAGTACAGAGATGAACATTCTTGCATATAGACACTGCATCCATTGATAGTTATTTTCTTAGGATAGGTTCTGACAAAGTCAAAACTCTTTTTATAAGTTGCCAAGTTATCCCAGAAATGGTCTACCAACCACCGTGTCTAGTTCATCAGACCTCCTTCAACGTGGAGTATTGCTGGACAGACATGCCTCTGCCGGTCCCGCGCGGGGAAATGGTAAGTCACTGAAGCTGATGTTTTGGTATGTTTGCTGGCTTACTAACTAATGAGGTTACCCATTTTCTCAAACATATACTGTTTACATTTTTTTATTTTTTCCTTTGGAATTGACTGATCATGTCTTCTGCTCATTTATTTCTTGTTAATTTATAAGAACACTTTATCATTTTAGGTATTAAAACTTTGTCATCATCATGGAAGTAGTCTTCTCAATTTGTCCGCTTCCCTCTTAATTCTGTTTTGGTGTTTCTTGTTTAAAATTTTTTTTTAAGTTTATTTATTTGTTTTGAGAGAGAGACAGAGAGAGTGAGAGGTTTAGGGGCAGAAAGAGTGGGAGAGTGAGAATCCCAAGCAGGGTCTGCACTGTCAGCATGGAGCCCGATGTGGGGCTTGAACTCACAAACTGCAAGTTCATGACTTGAGCTGAAAGCAAGAGTCAGACACTTGACCAACTGAGCCACACAGGTGCCCTGGAATCTCTTATTCTAAAGTGCAGAGGTTCTTGGGGGTGCCTGGGTGGCTCAGTCAGTTGAGCATCTGACTCTTGATTTTGACTCAGATCACGATCCCAGGGTCGTGGGACCAGACTCTGCGTCGGGCTCTGCACTGACAGTATGAAGCCTGCTGAGAATTTCTCGCTCCCTCTAACCCTTTCCCCCACCCTTCCTCTCTAAAATAAAAAATAAAACAATAAAGTGTAGAGGTTCTTCATTTTATGTAGTCAAATGTACTGACTTTAGTTTGAGGTTCTGGCTTTCTTTAATCCTCACATCCTCTAGGTTTTCTTCTCTTTGTGTGGGTTTGTATTTATAACTAACCTTTTATTCATCTGGAGTTTGTGTCAATGTATGATGTTCAGTCAAGATCCGTCTTCTCTCCCTAATTGTTACTAAATTATCTCAACTTAAAAAAAATTAAATTCTCCTTTCTTTGCCTCTATGAGTTTGCCACAATACTTTTCTTATATAACAAATGTATATGTATGTTTCTGGCCTTTGCAGATAGTTGGGAATTTTATAAATATAGTCCCTAATTGGAGTGGTTTGTTAGTCTCTTGCTGTATTAGTATTAACCTTTATACTTTTTATAGCTTTACAGTGTGCTTAATAAATGGTGAGGCAAATTCATCTACATATACTCTTTAAATCAAATTTGTTTGGCTATCCTCACCCTTTTAATCTTCTCAGTGACATTTAGAGGGGTTTTTCAAGTTCACTGATCCCCACCCCCTTACCTACCAACTCCCTACACATCCTTTATAACTAAGTGAACTGTTTCATATATGATCTACATAATATGAAAAAGATGTGAAGTTTTTATCACAACTCCAGTAGACACATTTTGGGATGCCTTAGCAGCCTACACATTTCCTCTCTGATAACTGCACCCTCCCAAGACGGAGTCTCCATAGTCATGTTATAAAATGTGATCCCAACCCTCCTTCATCACAGCCCGTTGGACAAGGGTGGAACCCTGACCCAAGCTAGGCAAATAAAAACCATTCTGGGAATTTCCATTGGGAGCCCTGGAGCGGGGGATTGGATGGCTGTTTCCTGCCAGGGCCTGGAGTGAGCAAAAGCTGGTCTGCTTTTGGAGGTTTGTGGTGGCAGCACCTGGGGAAGAAGTCCTTTAGACAGAAGTATTTACCATCTCTGTTAGGAAGGTTCTCAGTTGCTGCTGCCACGGCCCCCCAGATTTCTGAGGTATCTCTGCTCCTTTCTGATAAAATTATCTTCTTTGCTGAACACTAATTTGAATTGTTGAGGTGTAGTTAGGAAACTACAGATCCCAGATCAACACACGAGTTGATGGCCCCTTTGGGATCAGAACAGAATGAATTATTTGCAAGAGCCATGCTCTATGCTACGCACACTAATGTATGTTGAAGTGTTTAATCCTCAAAGTCCTGCAAGGTGGTTACTATCTTGCCTCAGAGCCACATGGCCAAAGAGGCTTTCAGAACTATCCTGGACTGTATAGATATAGAGTCCTCCTCTAAGGTAAAGCATAGCTCTCAATTTATTCCTAAGGAGGCTAATAGAATACTTCTCTTAGTCTCCTTTTTAAAAAAATTTACTTTCAAGTTAGTTAGCATACAATGTAGACTTGGCTTCAGGAGTAGAACCTAGTGATTCCTCTCTTACATAAGACACCCAGTGTTCATCCCGAAAAATGCCCTCCTCAATGTCCATCACTCATTTAACCCACCTACGCCCCTCCACCCTGCTGCAGCAACCCTCAGTTTGTTCTCTATATTTAAGAGTCTCTTATGGTTTGCCTTCATCTTTGGTTTTTATATTATTTTCCCTTCCCTTCCCCCATGTTCATCTGTTGAGTTTCTCAAATTCCACATATGAATGAAATCATATGATATCTGTCTTTCTCTGACTGACATTTTGCTTAGCATAATACCCTCCAGTTTCTTCCACGTTGTTGCAAATGGCAAGATTTTATTCCTTTTCATTGCCAAGTAGTATTCCATTGTGTATATATACCATGTCTTCTTTATCCATTCATCATTTGGTTGAATTTGGGCTCTTTCCCTAATTTGGCTATTGTGGATAGTGCTGCTATAAACATTGGGGTACACGTGTCCCTTCAAATTAGCACTCCCGTATCCTTTGGATAAATTCTTAGTAGTGTAATTGTTGGGTCATAGGGTGGTCCTATTTTTAATTTTTTTAGGAATCTCCATACTATTTTCCAGAGTGGCTGTACGAGTCTGCATTCCCACCAAGAGTGCAAAAGGATTCCCCTTTCTCCACATCTTATCAACACCTGTTGTTTCCAGAGTTGTTTATTTTAGCCACTCTGAATGGTGTGAGGTGGTATCTCATTTTGGTTTTGAGTTGTATTTCCCTGACAGTGAGTGATGTTGAAAATCTTTTCCTGTGTCTGTTAGCCATCTGGATGGATGTCTTCTTTGGAAAAGTGTCTACTCATGTTTTCTGCCCATTTCTTCACTGGATTATTTGGGTTTTTTTTTTTTTTTGAGTGTTGAGTTTGGTAAGTTCTTTATAGATTTTGGATACTAATCCTTTATCTGATATGTTATTTACAAATATCTTCTGCCAATATGTCAGTTGCCTTTTAGTTTTATTGATTGTTTCCTTCACTGTGCAGAAGCTTTTTATCTTGATAAGGTCCCAATAGTTCATTTTTGCTTTTATTCCCCTTGCCTCAAGAGACATGTCAAGTATGAAGTTACTGTAGCCTAGGACAAGGAGGTTGATCCCTGTAGGATTTTAATGGTTTCCTGTCTCACATTTAGGTCTTTTATCCATTTTGAATCTATTTTTTTGTATGGTGTGGTAAGAAAGTGGTCCAGTTTCATTCTTCTGCATGTTCTGTCCAGTTCTCCCAGCACCATTTGCTGAAGTCAGTTCTCCTACCTTTTGACCATAGATGTTCTTCTCTGACTCCCTAGAAACCTTCCAAGACCTCATGCAGCCAGCAACTACTGTCATCCTCCAGTGGTTCGTGAACAACTAGAATCAAAGCCTAGACCACTGTAGGCCAGCAGTGGTTTTTGAGTAACATACCCTGGCATGACCAACTGATCTTATTCCATTTTAGAGATTACAACCTGCACGTGGTTCCAAGGGAATGCTATTGAGAAGGGTAGGGGCTGAAAATGGCCATCAATTATCTGCTAAGCTTCATACGAAAGAATGACTAGATCATTTAGTGGCTCTCAAAACTTTCTAATAATGCAAATTCCTCACCAACAGCATGGACTTTCATATGGAGAGGTGAGCCTCTAATCACTGGAAATATTTGAGAAAAGACTTCCTGTTCACCTATTGGGTGACATAACTCAGGAGACATGTGTCTCTGTCCCGAATCAAGGTTGAATTAGACCTGGGAAGATAGCTCTAGTAGACCGGTAGTGGCTGTCTAGACATGGGGATGAGTAAGTTTAGGAAGCCACCTCTGGGCTCAGCAAGTCAGTGGGTGATATATGTGGATACAGAGCTGGGAAGCAATGGTACTCAGACTGTTCATTGGTCAGTCCTTCACAAAGATTTCTTATTGCTCCAAGGCTCTGTAATTCTCCTTTCTGTACTGCAGCAAACTTCTTTTGGTACCTGTCTGTGCATCCGCACACAATTTGTGTGCATTTCATTGAGGTGTGTGTGTGTGTGTGTGTGTGTGTGTGTATTCCTCATGGTGATTTGGTTTGCCATTAATGTGGAAATAAAGCCCAAAGCAATCCCTCCAGGGTCAGCTACCATGCTTCTGTCTAACCTTACTCTGCACCTGGATGACTTTGGCTTCTCCTCCAGCTTACAGGCTCCTCATGGTCCTAGGCACAGGCAACACTCATCTCTACCTCTGCAACTTCACTCAATGTCCTCTCTTCTGAAATGGTCCTCCTCTAGTCCTCCACCCAAGTCCAGGCCCATGCAAGTACCTATCCCTCCATGAGGGTGCCCTGATTGTCCCAGACCAGTGCTGCTGTGAGGACCTCAGCATGCAGAGGCTGTGCTCAGCAGTGCATCACTTAACTATGAGCTGTGCCTCTAAGGAAATAAAGACAAACTTCCTGAATGGTTTATGAAAATTAGCTTCTTTAGGTGTCTAGATTGGCCATCCTGAAATTATAGCCAAAAACAAGACATGGATGCAGGAAGTTTATTTGAGAGGTGGTCCCAAATGAAATTGGAGTAAGGGATTTGGTGGATGGGGGTGGAGGAAAAGCCAATGGAAATGTGGCTTATTGAGGCACCAGGGGCTTGGTCTGCTGGGACCTCTGTGAACTGTGCAGAGCACCTCCCAAAACTTTCCACTGAGGATAAAAATTGAAGCATTTATCCATTTCTCCCCATCCCATAGGTTGGGGGTTGGCCTGGGAGCTTTAACTCCCAGCATTTATGGGCTGCACTTGCTCGCAGGGTGAGTAGACTCTCCTGCAGAGCAGGTCCTGAGGCATGAAAAGGGAGACTAGAGTTACCTGGCATGAGCCTTGTCAGCTTGAGCCAGGGCCCCCCAGATGCAACAAAATTGGATGTGAGCTGAGCGGAAATAACACAGGACATCAAAACCATGTGCTGCTGTGGTAGGTCCAGCTTGTCCTGTGCAACCTCATGTTTTCCACTATTGTTCTACTCAACATTCACCTAGCAATCATTTATGGAGCACCACTGTATACCCAGTTTCAGGCACCATGATACAAAAAGTTCCAAGTCTGTTTCTTGTCTTCTCCCGTTCACGTTGAAAGCTGTTTAGTGCAGGGAACATGATATCCTAGACGTACAGTGGGCATCCCCACAGATTTGTAGATGGATTGATTAATTAGTTGATTGAACAATTTACTAAGCGAAGTCTTCATGATTTCTATATTAAAAGTCATTCCTTATCGTAGGAGAAATCAGAAGTTTACTTCCAGCCCTCTGAGGCATTGTAACCTATGGCGTATGCAGTACACATTCCAATGATAAAGTCCTTAATAACTACAGGATGAGTTGGCAGAATGATTTAGATCTAAAGTCCAGAGCAAGGCAATTACATCTGGCTCCCAGCTTTAAAAAATTGAAATAATCTTTATCTGAATTTTTTAAAGTATGTTAAAATTATAACATCAAATGTCAAATGTGGCGATGACTTATCTTACCCACATGAAAGGTGGCACAGCAGAGGCAGAACCTTAATATGCATGTTACCACCACCTAAAGGTTAAAAACATCTGATGCTATCTGGTGCGCTAATTGTACTTTTATTGATCACATTGGAAATCTGAATAGCATAAGGGAAATGAAATTCGCGAGGCCAGCCTTTCTGCCATAGACTTTCCTCATCTCCTCTGGACAAATGAGACATTTGGAGAAGGAATTTGTCTCCAGGGACTTGCTGTCCTGCTAAATTATTTTCTGTTTCTCATTAATTCTTGTCTTCCTCTTGCCCGCACTGCCCACCCCCTTCTAGCCCCCCTTGCCCATCTAAGCCACATCAAGATGTCAGACTCACCTGCTCTGGGCTCTCCCCTCCACTGGGCTCCCTTCCCTCAGAACCAGAAGCAGTCAGAGCTTAATGATGTCCTTCCTGTGTTACTTGCTAGTTACCTCATCTAGGACTCCCTTGGCTCTGTGAGAGATACAGCCTTTTGGTATAAAAGGCATGTGTTAAGTAATGGTAAGAAAATACAAGCTGATGTCTGCTAGAATGGCTTTGAGATGGCCAAAGGAGCATTAAGAAGGTTGATTCAAAACCCGGAGCCAACGTGGAGAACATTGGGCTCCCTTCCCCAAGAGTGGGCAGACCAGGAGTTCCAGACCGCGGCCAAGGCACAGCACAGAATGGCAGGAAAAGCCTCAGATATATACCACAACCTAGAGAGTCATGTGGGTAAGTCTCACAGACCTAACGTGAGCAACAAACAGAAGCCAGACGCAGATGAGCCTGTGAGGGATGGTTCCATTGACATGGGGTTCAAGACAAGGTGAAGTTAATCTGAGTGCCTGGGATCAGGACTGGAGCTACATCTAGGTGCATGGGCTCAGGGGATGGTCTACACCTTGATGTGGGTGGTGTGCACATGGATAAGCGTCCACCAGAGGCACACGATGCCTTAGTACAAACAATACCAACTGTAATGAAAGTAATCCTATGACAGTAGATGTTTGTGGAGCCTCTCCTAGGTGGCGCCTAGGCCCAACACTGTGTTCATGACCTCACTTGGGTGCAATTTCACTCCTCAAGGCACGCAGCTCCACCTTCATTTTTCCAGGTGGGGAAACATAGGTTCAGAGGGGGTTAATCCGCCCATGTGCACCTGAGTCACAAAGTGCTCCCACTATGAACCCAGACAGAGTGGCAGAATTCTGAAAAGTCAAGGCCCTACCTGCAGTCAATCCCAGGACTGGACAAGGGCCCTCCCATGCCTGCTGCTTTTCCACTTGGAGGTCTGGGCATTATTTGTGGAGGACTGGGAGAGGACAGGGTTCAGAGGTCACAGTGCAGAGGCACATTGGAGGGCTGGCAGCGCTCAGGGGAGAAGCCGCTGCCCAAGGAAGAAGACTGGGTGCCCAGAGCTCAGACCCCTTAGGTGCCAAACTTTTTTTTTTAGTTTAGTTTTTATTCTGAGACAGAGAGAAGGAGCACGTGCAAACAGGGGGAGAGAGAGAGAGAGAGAGAGAGAGAGAGAGAGAGAGAGACAGAGAGAGAGAGAATTCCAAGCAGGTTCTGCATTGACAGCATAGAGCCTAATGCAGGGCTCCAACTCATGAACCATGAGATCATGATCTGTGCCTAAGTCAGATGCTTAACAGACTAAGCCCCAGGCGTCCCAGCACTGAACTTTTTGTATCTCCCCACCTGATGCCCCATGGATCTCCACACACTAAAAGCACTTGTTGATTATTTATTGGGGACATGGTAGTTGTTCTCACATTTGTGTGGAAGGTAATTCTTTCATTTTCCTACCCTCCCTCCCTTCCTCTATCCTTTATTTCAACACATATTCGTGGAGCATTCACCATGTGCCAGGCAGCGAATACAACAGGAGTCCCTGCCATCAAGAAGGTCACAGTCTATAGGAAAGGCTAATATTAAGCAACGAAATAAATAAGCAAAACAACCCAGTATATGGTACATTACAAGATGTCAAGATCAAGGAGGAACAACACAGTAGCTAAGAGCAGTGGGTGCCGGAGTGGGTATCATACAGAGAGGGGTGCATGTGGAATGACCTCTCTGAGGGGACCTGAAGTAAGCAGGCTGTTCATGCATCAGGGAACAGTGTGCCAGGCAGGGTGCCAACAGGTGCAAAGGCCATGAAGTGGGAAGGAAGCACTCGTGTCTGAGGAGCAACAGAAGACCAGGTCGGTTGGGTGAAGAAAGTAGAGTTGTGGGTGAAGTCAGAGGACAAGGACCTGTGGTAGGAAGTTTCATTTCTATTCTGGAAAACTTTTGAAAGTTTTTGATCACTCTGTCTGGGAGTGGAGAACTGATTTCTCTAGGCCAGACAGGGACACCAGGAGTGAAGGCAAGAGACTGGGGTCATGGGAGCCCGGGCCACAGGGGAGTATGTGCTGAGCCTGTCAGTGAAGCAGCCACCCGGTGAGGAGACACACACATCGTGCCTGGGGTGTCCCCGGAAATGTTGTCTATGGGCCTGACTCAGGCCCTCCCAGACACCTGGCCAAGGGTCCCACTGGTGAAATGACAGTCGGTTGAGGGACATGACATTAATGAATACTAAAACAAATACAAGATATTTCTCTTTCAGTTTTCTTTTCATCCTTCCCTAGAAGGAAACACTATCCCTAACTTATAACAGGGGTCCCCAAAGGGGGTTGCATCAGTCCCAAAAGTGTGCAAGAGGTAAGTGTTGAAACTTGTATGTATAGCTACTTCCTATCTCGTTGATCTCTAGATTATTTGGTCTGTGCTTATAACGTAGATGGCACCTGAGCAAGACTATACGTGTACTCGGAGCACCGGGGTGGCTCAGTGGGTTAAGTGTCCACCTCTTGATTTCGGCTCAGGTCATGATCTCATGGTTCATGAGGTCGGGCCTGAGTCAGGCTCTGCAATGATGGCTCGGAGCCTGCCTGGGATTCCCTCTCTTCCTCTCTCTCTGCCCCTCCCCCTCTCATGTGCTTGCTCTCTCCCTCTCTCAAAACAAATAAATAAACTTAAAAAAACACTGTACATACATTTATGTTTACGTTTATAAACATACATTTATAAATATATATACTGTGCAATGTTGATAAGATATTTTGGGGTGGAAGGGACAACAAAAAAATATTTGGAGTTCATTGGCCTCCTGGGTGAATCCCAAACTCCTCAACATGGCTTACGACTGCCCCACCACGGCTCCCGAGTTTCCTCTCTTCTCTCATCCCTAAATCCGCATGCTGCAGACCCGTCTCCTCATTGCTTGTTGTTCATTGGGGGAAATTAATGAGAAATTTTTCACTGGCTTTTAAAACTCAGCCTTTTCTAAACCATCTCCCTGACTCCACATACTACCATCAGGCCCTGCAAGTATTTTTAGCACAGCACGTAAAATGCTTTATTGCTTCTATTTGTTTTGAGTTTGTATGTCTTTTTTGGCTGTGATCGCCTTGGGAAAGGAGTGGCAGTATATTTGTCTTTGGATCTCAGGGTTGCTAGACTTGGCAAATAAAAATGCAAGGTGCCCAATTAATACATTTTGTGGGACATAAATTTGGGACATAGTTACACTATGAAATTATTTTTTGGGTATATGAAATTCAAATTTAACTATGATTCTATATATTTTAAAATGTTTATTCATTTCTGAGAGAGAGAGAGAGAGAGAGAGAGAGAGAGAATCTGAAGCAGGCTCCAGGCTCTAAGCTGTCAGCACAGAGCCCACTGTGGGGCTGAAACTAACAAACTGTGAGATCATGACCTGAGCTGAAGTCAGACACTTCACCGACTGAGCCCCTCAGGCACCCCTGGGATTCTGTATTTTAACTGGCAACCCTATTGCATCCCCAGGGCCTAGCTCAAGTGCTGTCATGGTGGAGATGTTTGATAATTATTTTTTATTTTTTGAGTGACTACTGTTTAAATAAATAGGTCGGGTAGCAGCTATAAAGATCCCCCCCAAAACAGAGAAATGTAAGGACTAGTCTTTTATCTTTTTAATAAATATATTATTAAGGGGAAATTTGGCACCGTTAAGTTGGTGCGTGTGTGTGTGTGTGTGTGTGTGTGTGTGTGTGTGAGAGAGAGAGAGAGAGAGAGAGAGAGACAGACAGAGAGAGAGGTGGGGGGGAATGAAAGGGTGATTCATTAGCATTTTCTCTTTCCGGAAGAATGCAAGCTAATAAATATGGAAGGAACAGTAGAATTAAAAAAATCATCATTTTGTAACCAGCAATATAGTAACTCATTCGGGTGAATTTAATCAAGGATGATAAAAGAATTTGATTTGAGAAAAAAATCATCAGACAATAGGATATTTGCATAAACCTAAATGATCACCCCACACAGATTGCTTATGATTCCAGGATGCAGGGGTGGGGGGAGAATGGTGACGGGCAGGGGTCTGGAAGTCCCTGCTCTAACCAAACAATCAAGTATCACCTGTGAGGACCATGAAGTTATGCATCTTCTGATGTGAAACAATTAGAAACGCTAGTAATACTTACGTAACATTCTTGGCAAAACTGCCTCACCAAATCTAATCATGAGGAACCAATCAGACAAATCCAGATGCGGGAGCTTTTATAGGACAACTGGCTTGAAATCTTTACAAATATCAGTGTAATAAAAGACAAATACCATCGGGAGAGTTTTCCAGTGTCCGTGATGTTAAACGGGCTGAGCAACAAAATGATGTGGTGTGGTGGGGTGGGGGACTGGAGGGCAGGAGGAAGCTACAAAAGATATTTGGAGAACCCTAGAAAAATTAATGTTTATTTTCCTACATGGAAGGGCTGTGCAGTGGTCGTGTAGAGATTCATGCTGAGGATTAGGGCTGAATGTGGGGATGTCTGTCTGTAACTTAATTTCAAATGGTTCTCAGAGAGGGCATGGATCTAGGTGAAGGGTTTTGAAACATTACAAACAAGGCCCAGAGAAAGGGAGGCATGGGGTATTGGAGAAGAAAAGATCCAGAAACTGGAGAAGGGCTGGGTTCAGAGCATTTGTGACCTGGCCAACAGCTTGCGGGAGGGAGGGAACTTACATTCCCTCCCTCCTTCTCCAGAACACCCCCCACACCCACACCCACCCCAGCAAAGCCCTAGCTCCTGGAACTAAACGACTGATGAAGATAAAGCACCCGTGATCGATGTGCCCCTTCCAGTCAGATGCAGTATTTCTAAGCATCGCATTGCCCTTTATGAAAGCATGTATAGCGCACACGCAAGTGCAAGCATAACCCAACATTCCCCCCCCCCCCCCCCCCCCCCCCCCCCCCGCCTCCTCTCCCTCCTAGCGATGCCGGGCCCTCAGAGATGATGGAACGCACCATCTGAGCAATGATTTCTCTCAAGACAATAATTACAAAACATGGAGCGGTATTTCCAAATGATTATATGTTTTATTTAAATATTTATCTTTCTGAAATTTGACTTATAATCTATAAGTAATTAGTTATCAGCTCAGCTACGAGGGTGACAGGCGGGCTCCTTAATTTTCTATGCAGTCGACGGGTTTTAACTCTGAAATTATTCCAGTCACAGCACACTTCAAAGGTCTAAATGAAAAAAAAAAGTTAAATGCCTTAATATCTTTGAGATTTGCAAAGATATTTGAGGATTTGCTGAGGGATTCGGTGTAGGATGAAGAAAGTGTTTTGTTAGCAGAGAGACTAACTCGCATCTCCAATTTGAAAGAAAATGTGAAATCCAAATGCACAAAGATGATTTAGATGAGAACGCACTGAACAATCATTGTTCTCCCTCGGCATTCGGAGTGGAAGAGGGGCGGATATGCCTTCCCCTTTTGCAAGGGCAACAACGTTGCCACAAGCCTGACGTGCAAACTAGCAAACCCTAATTATAAGGTGTGTAAACTCGAATGGAACCTCACACTCTATTCTGGACACACACACCCTCAATATACATTTGTAATCCTGTTGGTGTGCTGGCCTGGGTCACCGTTTGACCTTCCTGCCCCATCTGGCACCACCTGTCCCATGCCAGGCTTCCAGGGCCTGTCCCTCTCCCCTCCTCCCCAGTGCTGTCCCCGCCACAGCCCGCACATCTCCTGGGCTCCTCTGTCTCACAGGTCAGCGCCTCATGGCACAAGCTCATGCTTCTCCCTGATTCTCCATGACCCTGTCCCCGGAAGCCTGGTCCAATGTCAAAGACATAGGAAGTCCTGAACATGGATTTAACTTGCATTCAGTTTGGCTGATGGCCTTTGGAAATTACCTTCTGGCCAATATCCAGTTGTTTGCTGCCTTGTGTTACCATCTCATAAAAGCCAAATATAGCTGACCCTTGAATAACTCTGATTTCATCTGTGTGGGTCCACTTATAAGTGGATTTTTTTTTTCAATAAATACAGTCCAGTACTGTCAATGTATTTCTTCTTATGATTTTCCTTTCTTTTTTTTTAATTTTAGAAAGTGAGAGGGCATACGAGTAAGGGAGAGGGGCAGAAGAACAGGGAGAAAGAGAGAGAGAGAGAAAATCTTCAGTAGCCTCCATCCTCAGCATGGAGCCTGACGTGGGGGGGCTCAATCCCACAACTGTGAGATGATGACCTGAGCCCAAATCAAGAGTCAGTTGCTCAACCAACTGAGCCACCCAGATGACCCCTCTTATGATTTTCTTAATAACATTTTTCTTTCCTCTAGCTTACTTTATTGTAAGAATACAGCATATAATACATATAACATATAAAATATATGTTACTTGACTATTGGTAAGGCTTCTGGTCAACAGTAGGCTATTAGTTCAGTTTGGGGGAGCAAACTTATATGGGAAATTTTGACTGCATAGGAGGTCGACACCTATAACCTCTGGGTTGTTCAAGGGTCAGCTATACTAAAAAGTGGTTCTGGGTAATTTGGAATTCTGCTCAGCCAACCCTGTCACCCTCTGGAGCACCTGACAATGGGGACTCTGTTCTCCCCTTCGGACAGGCACCTGGAGGGAGCTGGGGTCTCATGTGAGCTGACTGTTTTGGTCATTCCTGGCTGCAGCACTTTTGTCCAACAGTGCAGATATGGGGATAGGATTTCCTGGCTGTTAGCTCACATCCTGCCCGTAGCACTCAGACTACAATTCTAACAGGGTCCTTAGGAGAAAACTTCCACAGGGTTTCCTATGGATCCAAGCATCACAAGAGGATGTTTTGAAGTCTCAGTTCAGGGATGCCTGGGTGGCTTAGTCGGTTAAATGGCCAACTTCGGCTCAGGTCACGATCTCACAGTTCGTGGGTTTGAGCCCTGCATCAGGCTCTGTGCTAACAGTTCAGAGCCTGGAGCCTGCTTCAGATTCTGTGTCTCCTTCTCTCTCTGACCCTCCCTTGCTCATGCTCTATTTCTCTCTGTCTCAATTAAAAAAAAAAGTCCCAGTTCAGGCAGGAACAGGAAATGGCTTTAGGGGCCCAAGATTCAGTGCCTTTCTTCACCAATACCCCTCCCCCCACCCGGTGTTTCATCCAGTGATCTACCTAAAGGACAGTTGAAATGCCTATTAGAATGCACTTGGTTTTCTATTATTTCATCCAGGAGCCCAGGTCCTTGGCAGCAGAGGGTGGGAGAGAATGGAGGGACTTAAGTGGTGTAGTTTGGTGTCCATGAATCAGAGGGTAGTAAGGGGTCCTGAACCATTTCAGGGACACAGAGGCAGAAGTTCAGTTCCCAGGGCACCTGGGTGCCTCAATCGGTTAAGTGGCCGACTGTGGCTCAGGTCACAATCTCACGGTTCGTGGGTTCGAGCCCCGCATCGGGCTCTGTGCTGACAGCTCAGAGGCTGGAGCCTGCTTCGGATTCTGTGTTTCTCTCTCTCTCAGACCTTCTTCTGCTCATGCTCTGTTTCTCTCTGTCTCAATAATAAATACAACATTAAAAAAAAAGAAGAAGAAGTTCAGTTCCCCTGAGCACTTTTTGCCAGCTTGCCCCTAGAGGAGGGTCATGGAAACCAGCTGCCCGGGAGGCTTGGCTTGAATGTGGCCCCATCATGCAGGATGCCCAGGGCGAGCACTGAACAGTCCCCTCTCCCCTCTTCTCCGGAGTGGGCCTGCTGCAACCATCCCATCATGTCAGCCTACCAACCTCCCCTCCTGCTCTTGAACTCATTGGCAAACCTCAGTGTGCGGCGTCGGCTCTCTGTGACCTGGCCTCATGCTTTAATCTTGTGGTCCTGGTCACTGTTCCCCAGGACATGCTTTCACAACTGTGCTTTCCAAACTTTACAGGATGGGACACTTGGTATCTCAGACTAGTCCAGGCCTCAGCAAAGCTGTGACCTCAGGGGTCTGCAACTCACTTAACTCGGACTCTTCATTTTCTACCCAGAGCTCTTCCCCCACCCTACTCTGCCTTCTCTTCCCACTTAACTCAAACCCTCCTTCTTATTTCCCTACCAAAACTGTTCTCTGGAGAGGTGCAGATACCCCTCATCTACACTCCAATGTCAGCCTTGTCCCCTGTCCTGGGAATGGACTCTAAAGCTGGCCTGTAATTGCAGAACAGAGCCCTAGGTCCCAAGGAGCAGGAGGGGGCTGGCTGTGGTACTGCCGATCACCTTCTGGGTGGGTGGGCCTCAGGCAGTTAAATCAGGAGTGAAATAAAAAGCTTTTAACAGCTGAGCAAAGGCTTGGTCCTCCTGAGAATCAGCAGGCAGATTAAGAGGCAGGACTCCCCAGTGTCGGCCATTAGCTGACTGATTTGCAAGGTTGGCTGAGCTACGATATTTGTTAATTCATTTAACAAATATCTGCTGAGAACCAACTATGTGGTACGTAGTGTCTAGGCTTAGAGGATGCGGCTGTGGGCAGGCTCACAAACTCTCTGCCCCCCACACAGTTTGTATTCTAGTGAGGTAGACAGTCAACAAACAAGTAAAACAGTTAAAAATATGTTCATGACGAAGTGGTAAGTCCGAGGAAGAAAGAAAGAAAGTGGGAAGGGGGATGAACTGTCAGGATGGAGCTGAATTCCAAATAAGATCGCTGCGGAAGACCTCGCTAAGAAGGGGAATTTTGAGTAAAGATTTGAAGCAAGCAGAGAAGGCTGTGGAGTAACTGTCTGGGGGACAAGCATTCCAGGGAGATGTAACGGCAGGAGCAAAATCACAACATGTGTGAATGTTCTGCATAGCGAAGAGGCCAGAAGCCAACACAGAAGGGAGAGAGGGAAAAGCCCCAGATGAGATCAGAAGGGCATGCTGGGTGGGGACTTGATTTTGATTCTAAGATGGGAGCTATGGGTGGGTTCTGAGATGGCTCTGCTCAGACTGACAGTTTAACACAGGCGCTCTGGATGCTGGCTTGAGAAGAGACGGCAGAAGGTAAGCGCGAGTAGGAGGTTACTGCCATGATCCAGGCAAAAGATGATGTTACCTTGGATCAAGGTGGGCAGTGGCGAAGGTGACAAGTGCTCAAATTATGGACATGAGGTAAAGGTAGAGCACATAGGATTTGCTGGTAGACTAGACACAGGATATGAGAGAAAGAAAGTAGTCAAGAATGACTCCAAGAACTCTGGTCTGAGAACCAGAAAAATGGAATCTCACTGACTAAGATGAGGAAGGCTGCAGGAGGCGCAGATTTGGCAGTAGCTGTGGGTGAGCTGGGGGTAACATTTGATTTTGTATTCATCCATTCACCAACTACTTACAGGGTGAGGTATGTGCCAGGGCTGGAGGTAGAAGGCAGATGATGAGTGACATGGTCCTTCAACTCATGACCCTAATGGCCCCATTGGGATGAGGAGCCTTAATCCAATAATCATACAGCAAATGCATAAATATCCACAAAGAATGCAGATTTTGGAGGGTAGGAAATCTAACTTAGTCTGGGGAAGGGGATGCTAGTTAGGGGAAGTGGAAACCAAGGGGTGTTATGAAGGATGAGTAAGAGTTAACCTGGTGATAGGACTGAGGTGGGAAGAATGTTCCAGTAAGAACAGAGTGTTCAAAGGCCCTGTGATTAAAGGAAGTCTAGGGCACAGGACATTTGGGGAAGAGTAGAATGTGCATAGTGTCTGGAGCACAGCGGGTAAGAGAGAGCATGGTGGGAGAAGGTGCTAGAGAGGCTGATGGGGCCAAGTCACACAGGGGCTTGCAGGCCACATGCAGGTAATTTGTCATTATTTTAAAAGTAATGAGAGGTCATTAAAGTGCTTTAAACAGAGGAAGAAGGTGGTCCAATTTGCATTTTGGAAGATCGCCCTGGCTGCGGAGCGGAGAATAGATTGTGGAGGACAAGATTGGAAATGGGAGAGCCAGGAGGAGAGGATCATGTAACCTAGGAAAGAGGTGATGGAAGAATGGAGGGAAATAAACCGATTGGCAATATAATTAGAAGACATGAAAATTCACAGTACTTTTTAGCCAGGTATGGGAATTAAAGACAGAAAATAGCAGAGTTGTGTTTTTAAATTGCGGATACAAAAAGAATGCAGGAGATGACATTCAGGGTCTGTTACTATTATTAAACAAATAGTTTCATGTTCGTAGTGAGAAATGGAGCACACTTTCAAACATCTGGTTGCCTGCTACTGGTTCTTGGAATAAAATTCCTGGGCCTAAAATTCTACATATCATGCTCGGGATATTTTGAATAGAATCATCTCAATCCAGTGTCAGAGCCAGGAAAGGAGTAGGATGGAGGGAGGAGATATGAAATGTACAATGTATAGTGGCAGATGTGCCTAGGTCTGCATCTCAATGTGGCCACCAGCTAATTGTATGATGTTGGCAATACTCATCCAGTGTGAGTATCAGTGCCCTTGACTATAATATAACTAAGGCACTAGCCTTATAAGGCTGTTGGTGGTGGTTACATGAAATAGCACCTGCAAAATGAATACACAGTACTTGACCCATAGTAAACTAAAAAAGGGTAACTTATTATTCATAAATATGCTGTTTATGAGAACACTGTAGTACTTTGATTTACAATCTACTTGTATCAGTTAGCTAATGCTGTGTAACAAATTACACCAGAACTCAGTGGCCAAAAACAACAATCATTTACTCCTACTCTTGCTTCTGTGGGTTAGCTAGGATTCTGCTGATCCAAGGTGGGCTCAACAGGGTGGCTGTAAGATCTGGGTTCAGATCTGCTCCACAGGGCTTAGAACTGTGATTCTTATTGCCATCGCAGAAGCACAGCCCAAATGTGCAAGCATATTTTAAGCCTCTGCCCATATCATGCTCACTAATTAATGTCTCCTTGGAGAAGCAAGTCACATGGCCAAACCCAAACTCGAGGAGTAGAGAAATATATTTCACCTCTAATGGGAGCAAAACCACATGACAAAAGGTGTAGATATAGGGAAGATGAAGAATTAGGGCTAATCACTCAGTGTGTCATGTCACTCTTCAATGCCTCCTGCCTATCCATGAAGAATCATTTGGGATCATCAAAGAACAGAAAAATGGCTGCTGGGACCCAGCTCCCTTTTCCAGTCTAGTTTCTTCCACCTCTTTCTTTCTCCTCCTTCATCTTTTTCAGGGTTGTGACTTCATATTCCTTTGAAGAAGCATCAATCAATCTTCTTTGATTGCAAGCTACAGAAACTCTGGCCAGTTTTATCAAAAAGGAAATTGAATGAAGGCCTATCATGCAGCTCACAAAAACTGGCAGGTCACTGGAGAACCAGGTTGGGAACAGAATAGATCACAGGACTGCTTTCAGGACCCAGGCAGTAGAACTTGCTCAATTCACTTTTCTAGGCACTAATGCTGGGGTGAGGGAATTCCATGGGGCTTTGTATCCCTGTGTCTTTGTGCTCAGAATTCAAAGTCCTGGCAGAGAGAGACTCCTCTCTTGGTTAGGGCAGGGAGGGCATCATAGCTTACAGCTCGCCAAGACTGCCCACGATGAGGAAAAAGGAAGTCAGGAGGACAGAATGGGATGACTAAAAACAATTACGATGTCCTCTTTGTCAGACTTCCCAGCTAGTGGGTGTAGAAGAAAGCCCTGGAGTATAGGCAGCAGGCCAGATTCTATCCTCGGCTCTGCCCCCAACTTTCTTAGAATACTGAATCCAAGTTCTTTAATAAACACTCGTATGGTTTACGATGTCCCAGACACTGTTCTAAGAACTTGGCAAGTACTTCCTCAGCAGTCCTTGACTTCAAGGAGTCATTAGGAGGGTGACAGCATGCCTGGCCTCACAGCTTAGTATAGGGATTAAATGAACAACATGCATACAACATCTGGCACAACTCTGGCTTGTGGGAACTGCTCAGTAAGTGTGAATTCCCTTCCCTGAGCTATCTCTCACTTCCATCCTTCCAGAGAGCTCTATGAACAAGGAGAATGCTTGAGGTTTCAGGGACCACTCTAAGCTTCTGATCTTGACATGTTGCCCTCCAACAGCACAGCCCAACTGCCCACCAGAGTCCAAGAGGAGGTATGGGATGTTGTAAGATGCTGGGACATCTTCAGAGTGGACTGGTGTGTGACTTCAAGATATCTTGTTATTGCCGACTTTGGTGTTTCTGATGCCAGGGAGATCTTGGTCTTATTTTCTATGTCCTTAGGAGAGCTGTATATATCCCATTGTGATGATGGATGTGTTCTCTATCTGTGATGTCCAGTATGGTAGTCAGTAGCCACATGTAACCACTAAGTCCCTGAAATATGGGTAGTTTTATTGAAGAACTGAATTTATATTTAACTTGGATCATGTAACTTTAAATAGCCTCTTGTGGCTAGCGGCTACCAAATGTACAGTACAGCTAGAGTTTTCCATGCTCTGGAGCCCCTTCAGGGAGCCTGATACTTGGAATGGTGTTTTAGAGAAAGATTCCGTATCTCATGCTCCATCCCTATGAGGGAGCCTGACAATTTCTGAGTCCTGGCTTCTGCCCCATCTCTTCACCCAGCTTTTCCCATTCCCCAAAGAACAACCCTGGGGCAGCTGACTGACACCTTGGGCAGGAATCATTCTGCTTCAATCCTGCTCAGGCTTCTCACAATAAACAGACTCAAAGGTTAATGGAGGTGAGACAAATGGGAGACACTTGGAGAAGAATTAATTAATCTGGGGTTTCGGTTGCCCCAGAGTGACTCATTCCTTCAGAACCACCTGTGTCATGGCTGATTTCACAGGTTGCATTCTGCAAAAGAAGAACAACAAAAATTCTATATATGCCAATAATAATATTTAGAATCACAGAATGTCAAAACTGGAGGGAACTTTCAAGAGCATCTGGCTCAACACCCTTATTTTATGAATGAGGAAACTAAGGTCTAGGGTGAGTGACCTGAGAGGTTGGCTCTGGTCCTGAAGGCTGGGTTGTGGGAAAGGAGGCTGTATCCCTCCTGCATCTGAGCTGATGAAGCCAGAGGATGGGTCCCAGAGGATCCCAAAAGATTGAACCAGGGTGTAACCAGAGAAGTATGTCCAAGGTGAGTCATCTGAGCAAGGTGTGGGGAGCAGAGGTGGGAGGCCTATGGAGAGGGATCCGGGAAGGAAGAGGTAAGCCACAGCAATATGGACCCCCATTCTGGACAACTAGCGGAGCAATCTCTGGGGCTCTCTTGGTCCCTTCATATAGCTAAAATAAAAATATCACATGCTGGGTGGCTCCAACCACTGACATTTGTTTCTCACAGTTCTGAAGCCTGGGAAGTCCAAGGTTAAGACAGCAGTAGGTTGGTGTCTGGTAAAGACTCACTTCCCAGCTTTCAGAAGGCAATCTTTTCTCTGTGTCTTCACACAGTGGGAAAAGGGGAGGGAGCTCTCTGGGTCCCTTTTATAAGAACAGTATCCCATTCACGAGGCTCTACTCTCATGACCTAATTCCCTCCCACAGGTCCCCCTCTAAACACCATCACTTTGGGCGGGTAGTTTTCTTCCTGTGAATGGTGGAAGACACACACATTTAATCTCCGTAAGAAGGACCCACAGCAAGACTTTTCTGGGTTGGTAAGGGTCCGTTTCTTGAGCAACTTGGACCCATTGGAGAACCCAAGGTGGGACAGGATAAAACATGGTAGGGCTTTGCCCCACTTGCCTACGGCAGTGCTAGGGCTCATTCCCAAATTTTCTCCCTATCCCTGCAGAGCTTCCAAGACTGCGTCATCCTGGCAAAATAGGCCACATATTTTGAAACTGCTTCCCCATCTAAAGCTGTGTTTGACAGTATATATAATTCTGATAATAGCTGTTATCCATTGAGCACTT
The DNA here is from genome assembly GCF_006229205.1 of Suricata suricatta. Taxonomy (NCBI): domain Eukaryota; kingdom Metazoa; phylum Chordata; class Mammalia; order Carnivora; family Herpestidae; genus Suricata; species Suricata suricatta. The sequence goes on along the minus strand of NC_043702.1, from coordinate 97,953,510 downwards.
CTTGGTAAGGGCCAGGCATAGTGCTAATGGCTTCACAATCCATTATGCCACCTGATTTCCATGACAACCCTGTCAAGTAGACTTTCTTCTACCCATGTTACAGATGAGCAAACAGGCTTAGGAAGACCAAGCAACTTATCCCACTTTACCCATCTAGCAGGTGGCAGAAATAAAATTTGAGCTCAGGTCTGTCTGACTTCAAGGGCCCATCCTCCTGTGAGCCCATGAGTGTGGGAGGGCAGGCTCCTTGGCTCCATTTGACAAACTTGAAACTTTAAAGGTTGCATGACAGCCTGGGGACACGGTGCTGGACAGCAGCACAGAGGACTCTTAGTTCTGGGCTCTCTGTGCTTCCCTCAAGACCATGCTTTTCCTGATCAGGAGTCATTTTTCTCTTTTGACCAGGTGACTTCACAATTTATTTCATTTGGCAGGCAGGGAGGGGGAATCCTCCCCACACCTGTCTCCAGTGCCACCTGGACAGTGAATATTGATTTGTGGAGTCAGGAGCATGGTCTCATTTCAGAGCCCTTTCTGAAGGCCCACCCCTTCCTGAGTGGCATCCCCAGCTAAATTACGGTGCCTTGTCCTTTTGGCCAGCTCCTTGTGGGTGCGGGAGGCGGGGCTCCCAGCAGACTGCAGGGAAAGGTTAGGAGCTCCACACAGCATCCTCGATGAATATTGGGGGCCTGCCCCACCAAACGCATGTCTGAGCAAAGAGCACTCCCGCCTGATTAATAGGCACACACTTGGCCTTGATGGGGGCTGGGCCCACAGAAGGGGTTGTTAATCATCTCAGCGCCTTACATGAGAGCACCAGCTCCCAGGGGCGGGGCTGCCATGTCTTAGACACTCAGGAGTGCCGGGCGTCAGCCTCCTGTCCAGGAGTCTTGCCAGTGCCCCTGTGGGGGCTAGAAGAACCTAAACTGGTGTTGCCCTCCCCTGTCACTGTGTGGCTCTTTCTGGTCCCTTCAGACATGACACCTCACCTGTTATCCCTAAGTGGTGTCTTCTGCCCCTCGAGTAGGGGAAGAAAGTGGCAAGAGACTGAACTCTTGGGGGCTGGAGTTTCACTGAGGCCAGAAGACTTCATTCCCTTTTCCAAAAGAATAAGACGAGGTAATATTGCCTTTTGTTTGTCTGCATTTTGTTTTGTTTTATTGTGGTCAATTATGTATAACATAAACTTTACCATTAGTGACATTTAGTCCATTCACAATGTTGGGCAGCCCTGACTTCTGGTTCTAAGACATTTTCATCACGCCAAAAGGGAAGACATTAATAGTCACTCCTCATTCCCTCCCAGACCCCGGCAACCATGAATCTGCTCTCTGTCTCTGTGGGTTTGTTTCATATGGACATTTCCTATGAATGGAATCATACAACACATGGCCTTTTGTGTCTGGCCTCTTCTACTTAGTGTAATGTTTTCAAGGGTCATCCATTCATTTCTGTTTTCTGGTTGAATGATATTCCATTGTGTGGATAAAGCAAATTTTATTTATCCATTCAGTTGATAACAAAACTTGGTTGGTTTCCAGCTTTTGGCTTTTATAAATAATGCTGCTATGAACATTCGTGTACAGAGATAATATTGTTTTATCTCTTTGAAACAAGCCCTATGAGTTCTGTTTTGTAGCTTCTAGCCACATGTGGATATTTAAATTTAAGTCAATTAAAATAAAATAAAACTTCAGTTCCCCATCATATTCCTTTTTTAAAAATTTGTTAATGTTTATTTATCTTTGAGAGAGAGAAAGAGAGTGAGAGAGAGAGAGAGAGCTACAGGGGGAGGGGCAGGGAGAGAAGGAGACACAGAATCTGAAGCAGGCTCTGAGCTGTCAGCACAGAGCCTGACACGGGGCTCAAACCCATGAACCATGAGATCATGACCCAAGCTGAAGTCAGTCACTTAACTGACTGAGCCACCCAGGCACCCCTGGACTGATCATATTTCAACTGCTCAAAGGCACACATGGCTAACAGCTATCATATCGAATAGCACAGATACAGGACATTTCTACCATCAGTAGAATGTACAATTTAAGGGACACTTGGGTGGCTCAGTTGGTTACCTGTCCAACTCTTGACACTTTTAACAACATTTTAGCTGAGGTTGTGATCCCAAGGTTTATGGGATCAAGACCCTCATGAGGCTCGGTGCTGACAGCATGGAAGCTGCTTGGGATTCTCTTTCTCCCTCTCTCTGTCCCTCCCCTACATGCACATGGGCTCTTTTTCCCTCTCTCAAAATACACTTTAAAATAAAATGTACAATTTTAAATGAATGAAGTTCAATAGATACCAATGTCCAGTTATAAAATAAACAAGCAATGGGGATGTAATGTACAGCCAAGTGACTAGAGTTAATAATACCGCATTTCCTAAGTGAAAGTAGCTAGGAGGGAGGATTTTAAAAGTTCTCAAGAGAAGAAAAAGTTAACAAAACAAATAAGTAAATCCTGCTGTTCCTTCGATAGTCATCCCAACTCCTACAATTTTCCAACAATCGCGGCCTCCCTGACTGCTCCCTTTCCTTGGGTTGCCCTCTGAGTGCCGGAAGTTTCCGTCCTTCATCCTCCCCAAGGGGAGAGGAGCATTTTTCTCTACTTGCCTTCTTTGCTCTCTTCTCTCCAAAACAGCTGAAGCTGGAGCTCTTGCTCTGTCCCCTAATTTGTGTGCATGAAGTGTGGGGCGGGGAACGGATGCCCATTTTGCATGCATCCTTGCAAGATCCTTTGTACTCACAACCTGGCTCTTTAACAGCAACCCACCTGGCCCCTGGCAAAACCCTGGAGTTCCTGATGTTGCCAATGTACATGTTGTCACCTCGGCATAGATTTCGCTAAGTTTCCAGCATGGTACCCTATGCCTATTGGTATACTGGGGTCAGCAGCAGTGACCAAGCAGGGACCCCTGTGTCCCTCTGCTCTTGTGGAAATGCGCCTTTGCAAGTCTTCAGAGGAGCCCTCAGTCAACTGACAGAATGCCACTGTCCATTGAGGGCAGGGAGGGCTGGGAAAGGGTGTGCTTCCGGGTCTTAGAATTCTGCACGTGACACTCAGAGCAGGGACAGCCAGTGCTCAGAATGTGTTGTGGACAGACCAGCATGGGGACAGCCAGCACAGAGTCACAAATGTGAGACTCCAGCTGTGAGATGTGAATAAGACAGGTTGGCCCTGAGTACGAAGCTGCCGGTTGACAAAATAACTGTAACAGTCAGCGCCATCCATGCCACACAGGGCTTTCTTGTGGCTGATAGCCACAGACATCTCGTTAGAAATGACCATCGTGATGTGTTAAAATGCCTTCAGTTGTATCACGTCTTGTCCCATTGAAATTTTAAAGGGCTTTAAGTGAGACAAACTTTCCAGGCAGGGACACTCACCTTTGGAGTTGTGGAAATCTAACTACATGTCAGAAATCTAACTGCAAGGCCGCCATGCTGTGAGGGAGCCTGGGCCACATGGGGAGACCATGTGCAAGCCATGGCTGGCAGGCCTGCCTGAGCCCCCAGCAGACAACCAGCATCAACCACCAGCCTTGTGAACGGGTCCACTCAAACATCCAGCCCAACTGGGGCTTTGGATGCTGGCAGCCCCCAGGTGGTCCTGACGTTTGCAACCCCTCTTGAGACCTCAAGCCCAGGAGAGCCCCTCCTGAACTCAGAGCCACAAAAGAAGGAACAAATAAAATGGCTGTGTTAAGCGACTTAAAAAAACAGCCAAACAAAAAAAACAAAAATCTACGTTGGTCGAAGTAGAGGCTTTTTCAAGTTCACAAACTGCAGACACTTGCTACTAAGGGTCTTTAACTGTAAGCATGAGGAAATCACTGAGGGTCCGAGAGGGGGGCTTGATTTGCTAGAATTCAGAGTGCCAGTCCCCTGGGCTGTGAGGTCTTGCTCCTGTCACCCTTCGTCCCCACACGCTGGACAGTTTATCAGACAGAGGCATCCACTGTTAGACCACAGTACTCCCTTTGACCTGTGTCATTTATTTACAGAGGCTCCTTTACTCCAACAACAAATACCAGGGCAGAGGCCCTTTCAACTCCCCCTGGATGGAAATGTCAGGGAGCAGGCCCCCTCAACTCAGGCCCCGCTGCCTCAAACCTGAGGTCCATCTCAGTGTCTGAGGCTGCCCGGTTCTGGAAGAGCAGGGAGACTGTGCAATGGTTGAGATAGAGATGGCGATACTTCCCCATGGCTTGAGGGGAGAGGGCCTGCCTGGGTCAGCAGGCTGGCTTCCTGTTGGGAGCGAAAGTGGGTGAGCAGCGCTAAACCAACACTGCTTAGCCAAGCAAACACGGACAGGAAAGCAACCAAGAAGGAACTCACCCGCTGCCTGGTGTGGGGCAGTCTCCGGCACCCCACGGGGGGCCCCAAATGGGCTTTTAAGCATCTAGGGGTAGCACTGCCTTCTGGAAAAGTGGATGCACTCAGGGAAAGATTGACAGACCCCAGGAGGCTTATGTCAAGCCCTCAGCCCTCCCCAGAGCACAGACAGGAAAAGCAGCCTGGTGGGTAAGGGGGGTGGGGATTGGGCGTGTCTGGACCAGGGAGCAGAGAGACAGTGACCGTCTGGCATTGCCACCTGCAAACAGCCCCCACCCCCTTCACCCACTCAGGAGATCTGCAGGTCTGGGGTCAAGGCCACAGGAGAAATTCAGGTTTTCTGGTGGTCTGGGGCCAGTCCGGGCAGGGCCTCGAGAATTCAAGCAATTCACTCTCTTCTTGAAATTCCATTTTTCTCATGTATGTAATGAAGACTGACCCAGCACGCATGAGATCATTGGTTTTAAGCTCTTCCTTTTCAGTCAGAGAATTCTTTATTCAAATGGAGTCTTACAAAGAATAAAACAACAATTCTTATGAAGTATAGAGCAAAAAAGAGAGAAGCAAAACTTCCCAGGTTAAGGGTGGTGGTAGTGGTGGTGGCAGCAGAGAGGTGCCCAGAACTCAAGCCCCAGGCCCCAGCCACACCCCGACCTCTGACCCCTGTGATTTCCCAGCAGTAAGTACCCATGACTTTTTTTTTTTTTTTTAAGGAACAGGGCATCCTGTATTTTTTTTTTTTGAATGTTTATTTATTTGTTTTGAGAGAGAGAGAGCAACCAAGCAGAGGAGGTACAGAGAAGGAGACAGACAATCCCAAGCAGGCTCCATGCTGTCAACACAGAGCCCGATGCGGGGCTCAAACCCACAAACTGTGAGATCATGATCTGAACCGAAATGAAGAGTCAGACACTTAACTGACTGAGCCACACAGATTGTCCCCTGCCCCCTATGATTTTAAAATAATTTTTGTTCTCCCACCAAGTTTTCGGGAGAAAATTTGGAGTCAGGTAAACCCTGGGTTCAAATCCCTGTTTTGGGGGGCAAGTAACATACTTAGTTTACCTGCCCTTTCTAATATATTCTACCTGCAAAGTATATCAATTTTATTCACTCTCCAAGGATCTTAGGAGGTGACAGCACCCCAGGATGTAATCTGACATAGAGCAGGTGCCCCTCATGGACGTCCTGTCTCCTCCTTGTGCGGGTTGGTCTCGTATCTTGTCCCCTGTCCTACCAGATGCTGTTGAGGCTGTGTCCTGTGTGATTATGGGCCAGGCACGATGCTGGGTAGTCGGTAGTGAGATTTAAAAATAAATAAGACAGGCTCAGTGACTTCATGGAATTCACAGATCAGAAACTGATAATTCTCACACAGATGGTTTAAGGAAATGGATCCGTTCAAACCCAAGTGCAAGACTTCGTGTTTATCTTGATTAATGTTCATTTTATAGCTCTGGGCTAAATCTTCCGGCTTGTTTTGAATTTCATTTCTCCAAACATAATAGCTTTCTCATCTTTCTTTCCTTTATCTGCAAGTGTAACCAACATAGTTTCCAGTATCTTTCCAATGTCATGACCAAGATGGTGACAAGGACTAGGGAGAGAGTTCTTGGTCTTCCCCCCAAATTAATTGTAATATTTTCATCAACACTGTGGTTGTTCAGCAAGTTCAAAAGTCATCTTTCCTTTTTGTGCACACTCCTACACCTTTTAATTTTCTATTATTTCTAACAAATCTTTTTAGATGCACACTCATAATTTTACCTGCATGTATAACAATAATGGTTTCGTACACACGTACATTGCCATACATGCATGTTATTGAGTTTTTTAGTCAATGTTCTACATTAATCTTTTACACTTTTCTTTATCTTATTTTTCTTATCAACAGTAACTCATGAAAATCACTTCAACTCTGAACTCCAGCCCATAGGTCAACTGTCATTACGCTAATGCAGCCTGTTAAGTGCTTGCATAACAGGCTGTCATATGAAAAATATGCTAGAATTTATTCAATTATTCCTAATTGGTAGGAATTCACCTTTTTTTCTGTACAAGCAATAAATATTCTCATACATGTGTCCTTACATACAGGTGCTTTTATTCCTATGAGATAAATGCTGAGAAATGAGACTACTCTTAATTTTAATACCTTAATTTTAATAGATGTTGCCAGATCACTTTCAAAATGGGTGTCATAAATCACATTTCCACCTAGAAGCCAGCAGACGGCATTTCCAGTGTTTTAATTTTTGCAAACCTGCTAGGTTAGTAAGTGACTGCTCATTGTTACTTTTTTAATTGAAGTATAGTTGACACACAAGCTTGTATTCATTTCAGGTGTAATGATTCACTATTTGTACATATTGGGAAACGATCACCACAATAAGTGTGGTTAACATGGGTCACCATACACTGTTACAAAATTGTGTGTTTGTGTGATGAGAACTTACAAGATCTACTCTCTTAGCAACTTGCAAATATGTAACATAATCTTATTAACTACAGTCACCATGTCATACATCATCATTGCTACTTTAATTTACATTTCACTGACTACTTCAGAATTTACATACAGTTAGTGTTTGTCGATCATTTAACTCTGCTCTCCCCTGGATTACTGTCTTCTTAATTTTTATACCTATTTTTCTGTCAGTCATTTGTCCAATTCTTGTCAATTTGTATGAACTCTTTACATAATATAGGTTTAACTTTGTCTATCTACCGCACTGCAAACACTTTCCCAAGTCTATCTTGTGTGTATTGACTTAATTTGTAGTGTCTTTTGCTATACTTAAGGTTTTAATTGCTCTGCTGTTGCTTATAAGATTTGTGGTTTTCTAGTATCATTTTGGAGGGTGTCCTTTTCTCCAGATTGAAGATAACAGGTTGTTGGATGTAATTTTTATTTTTTTTCACACTTAAAATCATTAATCCATCTGAAATTTATTTGTACTTTTTAAAACTACTTTTAAAATGTATATATTTTGAGAGAGAGAGAGCACGTGTGCATGAGCAGAGGAGGGGCAGAGAGAGAGGGAGAGTGAGAACCCCAAACAGACTCCGTGCTGTCAGAGCAGAGCCCGACATGGGCTTTTTCTCTTGAACCATGAGCGTGACCTGACCTGAGGCGAAGGGCTGGTCCCTTAACTGACTGAGCTGCCCAGGTGTCCCTGAAATTTATTTTTTGTTTTTATTCCCCACAAATTGAAATACCAGCTTTACTGATTTGTTTCTCACTTATTTTATAATCTATTTCTGGATTTTCTATTCTCTTTTGCAGATCCATTTGTTTACATTTATGAAAATAACACATTAATTTGTTTATAGGAACTTCATAGCATGTTGTAAAATTTAGTAAGTAGAGTATTTTTTTAACATATTGTCAAGTCTCAGTCTTATATTTTTAAAAATATAGTGGGGCACATGCGTGCCTCAGTTGGTTAAGCCTCTGACTTCAGCTCAGGTCATGATCTCATGTTCGTGGGTTTGAGCCCTGTGTCAGGCTCTGTGCTGACAGCTCAAAGCCTGGAACCTGCTTCCAATTCTTTGTCTCCCTCTCCCTTGTGTCTCCCTCTCTCTCTTCCCCTCCCTCTCTCATGCTCTGTCTCTCTCTCTGTATCAAAAATAAATAAAACATTTAAAAATAAATAAATAAATAAAAATATATGTCATAAGACCATGTTCTCCAGTTCAAATGATCCTATTGGGATTCAAATTGGAATTACACTAAATTTATATATACCAATTCTGGGAAATCTAGTTGGCACAATACCAAGTCTCTCCATCCTAAAATTTTTTATCTGTTTCCATTTGTTTAGCAGACGATTTCTTTTCTTTTTTTTTTTTTTAATGTTTGTTTATTTTTGAGAGAGAGAATGCCAGGGAGAGGGGGACAGAGGAACAAAAGCAGGCTCTCTGTTGTTTTTGACATGAGGCTTGAACTCAAACTGTAAGATCAAGATCTGAGCCAAAGCAGGACACTTAACCCACTGAGCCACCCAGGTACCCCATTTCCACTTGTTTATATCTTACTTTATATTCATATTCTTTGATAAAATCTTATAATTTGCTTCAGGCGGGTCTTGTGCCTTTCTTATTAACCTCATTCCCTAGCATTTTCTAGTTTGTGTATTCAGCACTTTTTTTTCATTTTCTTTGTCATATGGATTGCTTGGATAGAAGCCGTTGATTTTTGTATATTTACCTTATATCCTGCTACCTTGTCAAACTCTCTTACACACTTTGTTAAGCTTTTCTAATTAGAGTATATTGAGTTTCCTAGAAATGCAATAATCTCCTTAGCATAAAAAGAGAGCATTTTATCTTTTTAATGTTTATGGCATAAAAATGCTGATTTCATTCACCAGAACAAAATAATTGAGTAATTATAATGAAAGCAAGCATCCCTGTCTAGTTAATGAGTTTTCATTTAAATATTTTTAGGCGTTTGGCATTTAGAGCAAGATTTCCTTTAATTTTTTGTTATATTTTATGTTTTGTTTTGTTATATTTATCTAACCTAATACTTAATTCTTTGTTTTATTATAATTAAATCTTATTATATTATACTCATATCTGAGTATTTTCTTTTACTCTTTTACTTAGGTCTTTCTAAATGTTTATTTATTTTTGAGAGAGAGAGATGGAGCACATGTACAAGTGTTAGTGGGGGAGGGACAGAGATCGAGGGGGATGGAGGATCTGAAGTGGGCTCTGCACTGACAGCAGTGAGCCCAGTGCAGGGCTTGAACTCATGAACCATGGGATCTTGACCTGAGCAAAAGTTGGACACTCAACCGACTGAGCAACTCAGGCATCCCCATTTTACTTATGTTTTAATTAGAAATGGCTGCAGACTTATATCAAGTGTTCTTTAAGCATTTACTGATGGGATCACATGATTTTTTCCCTTTCATGTACTGATACACTGGATTATGTTCATAAGTGTCCAGATATTGAACTAGTCTGCATTTCCTAAACAAACTCTACTTGAGTTCAGCCTATTTTTCTTTTGAAGCATCATTAGAGGCTACTAATAGTTTAGATTGAGTGTTCCCATCTATAGACACCTGTGAGATTGGCCTATGTCTTTTCTAAAAATAGTTTTTCAGTGTTTGACATTAAAGCTATGCTGTCTTCATAAGATAAGACAGCTCTCCATCTTTTCATAGGGTTAAGAGTAGGCTCTTTGACATGGGAATCAACTGGTTTTTCAGTATTAGATAAAACCCAGCTGCGACCCTATTGGGCCCCTGTTATTTACTAAATCATAGCTCTCTGCTCACTTTCCTAATTCTTCCCCCATAATTGCTATCCAAATGTTCCACTTCCCCTGGTGTTAATTTTGGTAATTTGTGTTTTCCAGGAAATCATCCATTTCTTCTAAATTTTTAAATCATTGCCAAAAAGTTGTATGTGTTAATTTCTTGTATTTTAATTTCTCTTGCATTTATGTTTTTATTTACTTTCACATTACTAATCTCTTCTTTTCTTCCTTAATCAAGTTTGTGAAGACATATTTCATGTTACTATTCTTTTAAAAGTACTTGATTTTAGATTTATATTCCCTCTCTCTTATTTGAAATATTTGCTTATTACTTTAATTTCAATTTTTGTCTTGGTGAGTTTCCTAGTCCTAGTTTTAAGAAATGTCTTTTGTTTATATGTTTTAATTTCTTGAATTCTGAACTACTTAGTGTTAATTTTAAGTAGTTAGGCGTTAACACTACTAATTTTTATTAGTATTTTCCTGACCCATGGGTTTCGTATAAAGTGCTCTTTTCTTTGGCTCCTTCAGAAGTTGTAATATCCCTCTCTCAATCCAAAGTTTTTCTAAGATTATATATTTTAATTTCTAAGTGGTTAAGATTTGGGTTATTTTTTTTAAAGTTTTATTTATTTTGAGAGAGAGAGAGAGAGCAAACAGGGGAGGAGCAGAGAGGAAAGAGAGAATCCCCAGCAGGTCTGTACCATCGTCGAGGAGTCTGACGCAGAGGGCTCGAGACCACAAACCCTGAGACCCTGGCCTGAGCCGAACCACGAGCTGGCCGCTCCAGTGACAGAGCCCCCCGGGCGCCCCGGTCATTTCCTATTATATGTTTCTAATTTCATTCCGATATGGTTAGAGAATGTGATCTCTATTTTATAGCTATATATAATCTCTATTTTTAGATTATTCACAACATTTCTTTTGGGGAAAGAACATGATCAATATTTTACATAGTTTGTGAACATAGCATAAGTATGTTCTTTTTTTAATTTTAATTTTTTAATAAATTTTTCTTTAATTAATTTTGTTATGTTTATTTATTTATTTTTGAGAGACAGAGACTGCAAGAGCAGGAGAGGGTCAGAGACAGAGGGAGACACAGAATCTGAAGCAGGCTCCAGGCTCTGAGCTGTCAGCACAGAGCCCGATGCAAGGCTCGAACCATGAACTGTGAGATCATGACCTGAGCTGAAACCAAAACCTCAACTGCTGAGCCACCCAGGCTCCCCTTTTAATTTTTAAAAAATGTTTATTTTTATTTTTTTTTAATTTTTAAAAATTTTTTATTTATTTTTGATACAGAGAGAGACAGAGCATGAGAGGGGGAGAGGCAGAGAGCGAAGGAGACACAGAACCTCCAGGCTCTGAGTTGTCAGCACAGAGCCCAACATGGGATTCAAACTCACGAACTGCAAGATCATGACCTGAGCCGAAGTTGGATGCCCAACCCACTGAGCCATCCAGGCGCCCCTGGAATAAGTATATTCTTTATTCAGTGCAATTATAAATTTTATGTATATTCAAGATTATTGAGTTTTTAAAATTATATATGTCCATATGTAATTTAATTTATTAGATATGAAATACTCTAATGGAATTATACTGAAATCTTCGTGTATTATTTTAAAAATCAAGTTCTTCCTACATTTCTAATAGTTTTAGTTTTATATGTTTAGCCAATACATTGTTTCAGGCATACACTTAAGAAATATCTTCCTCATAAATTGTACCACTTGTGTTATGCAGTGTCCCTTTTTTGTCTCATTTAGTGTTTAACCTTAAGTTCTACTTTGTCTAATATTACATATTGCCACTCTTGCTTTTTATTCATTTGCATTTACCTGGCGTTCTTCTTCCCATGCCTTTAATTTGAAGCTTTCATTGTTGATTCCTTTTAAGTATATTTATTTAAATAATGTATAAATATTTTTGGCTTTAACCCTCTATGATAAGCTCTGTCTTTTAAAGAGATAATTCAGTTTATTCACAAATGACTGAAAAACCTATATACCTGCTTTTTCTTTCCTTTCATATTGCTTTATAGTTATAATTTCTCTTACATTATTTTTCTTTTTCCATATTTTCACTGGTTTCATCACATTGTTACTCATCTTCTTTTACCTTTGTTAATTTGTACATTCTTTTTTTTAAAATATTTTATTTATTTTTGATAGAGACAGAGCATGAGAGGGGGAGGGGCAGAGAGAGAAGGAGACACAGAACCAGAAGCAGGCTCCAGGCTCTGAGCTAGCTGTCAGCACAGAGCCTGACGCGGGGCTCGAACTCACGAACGTGAGATCTGACCTGAGCCGAAGTCGGAGGCTTAACCAACTGAGCCACCCAGGCACCCCTAATTTGTACATTCTTAACAAATTCTATTACATTCTATTAACATTTTCCATTACTTGTACTCATAATCACTTATTTTCCTCTTATTATTATTATAAATAAGATACTCCTCTACCAAGGGAGACATTCTATTTTTATATTGCTCTCCTCCCATTGTTACCCTATGATATAAAGCCATTAGAATGCCTTCACTTCGCCTGCACCCCCAGGACCCCCTTTTCCCTTCCTCTTCCTCTCCCGTCTCCCAGTCCTGGAAGAAATATTTGGAATGTCTCTCACTTCCTTCCCCACCCACTGCCCCTGCTGCCTGGTGTTGCTCAAGTAGTTAGTGCTTTTATATCTAGACTGTGGTTAGACTTTCCCTTGAAATGTCTCCTTTCAGTTTCCAGATTCTGAGTTTCAGACATATATATTTCTCATTTCCAGACAACTCATTATTCTCCATTCAGGAATTTTCTCCTGTTATTTATTTAATTATCACCCTTTTGCTATGGGATCCTTTTTGTTTTCTTCTAGATCCCCAACGCTTGCATGTCATGTGTCCTGGTTCTACCTCTAACTCTCTAATTTTTTCCTTCATGATTTTCATCTCTTTATATTTTGCTCTGTGCATTAGTGTATATGTCATGTGACTCTCTAGGCCACCAACGCACATCTAACCAGTGCCACCTTTTCCTTTCATTCACGTGCCACATTGATAAGTTGGAAAATCCACATTTCAGCTTCAGAAAGTCTTTTATCATGTATGTGCTGCTTTTGATTGCTAAAGAGGGCTCTGTTTTTCTGTTCAGTCTCAGAGATAAAGAATTTGAAAACTGGTATAGCCAAGAGAAATTAAAATACCAGAGAGAATAATATGTGTCACTTTTGAGAAATAATTATAAAATCTAGAAGAAATGTGCCATCTCATAGCAAATATATTTTCTAAATTGACCACAGAAGAAATGTAACACTTGAAAGGACCAATTAGCCTAGAAAAGGAAGTGATTAGATCATACACCTGAAATTAATATTATACTTCATGTTAACTGGAATTTAAGTAAAAACTTAAAAAAATTTTTTTCAAGCAACATCTTCTTTTGTTAAAATATCATTTTTTCAACAACAAACAAACAAAGAAAGAAAAAGAAAATGATTGGAGAGATACTATTTAGTAAATAACCAGGGTCAGTGAGACTACAGGTGGGTTTTTACCTAACATTTAAGGATCAAGAGAGGAGCTCTCCTTGGCGAGGTGTATATTTTTCTCTGATAGGCCATCTTCTCTTTGGGCCCCAGAACATATCCCAGGTGGGATCCCCAGCAAGGAGACTGAGATGGAGAGCAGACTGCCAGTCTATTAGGGAGTTCTCTTGGACTCATCCCCAGAGGAGAAGGAAGGAGTAGGATTGGGAGGAGGAAAACTTGAACTGTGATGTGCACTGTCCACCAAGCTTGGTTTCATGAAGTGATGGGCACTGTACACCAAGCTTAGTTTCATAAAGAGCTCTGAAGTATGGCCCTTCAAGACTGCCTAGAGCTGAGGTGAGGGGGCTTAGATTTTATACTCCTGAACCCAATCAGGTTTTCAGTGTTCTCTGTCCTGGAAAGTGGGCATGACCTTGGATGTGCCAGGACAATTCCCAAAGAGGACTGGCTGGCAGCTGAGTCTGTCTACCTACAGGCATCTCAGAAGCTCAAGAAGAGAGAGGGAGGGAAGGCGGAAGGTCTTCATTCCTGTAGGGGAATCCAGGTGGTACATTACAGCAGCCAGTACAGATGGGCCATTATTTTCCTTTGTGACCCACCTGAGTTTCTGTCTTTTATTGGAATATCACAGGTTCTAAATCGGTGGTTGTTGAGTAGTCCCCTTGTTGTGGACCATTGCTGCTGCAGCCATCAGGGTGACCATCCCTCTAAGGTGGGCAGAGGACTCCCTCAGCCACCAGAGTGTGGAGGACTCAAGCCACTTATTCGGCTATCTCTTGACCAGGCAGATGGGAGCAGGGGGAGGGAAGGGGTGGCATATCCCCTGGTCCCCTGGTCCCCTGGGGGACAGGTGTCTGCAGGTAAGCTCCTCTCGTGGCCTGCAGCTTTACCATGCATGCCATCCCCATCATTCTTGGTCCTGGAGGAGAAAGTCCTGTATCAGTTTCCTTGACCGTGATCCCTATGGGTCATGGGCTTTACATCGGTCGCCACGGGCCCCTGCCGCTCTTTGACTTGGGAGAGTGAAATACATGAGAGCTGACAGTGGAGAGGAAAGGGGCTGAACACAGCCTACCTTTTCCTTGAAGTCCCTCCTCCCCACCTGTCTCAATTTGTCCATGAGAACTATGTAATATATTTTGTTAGTTGAGTAGCTAAAATCAACATGCTAACTCAGCAGCCAGTGGACCCAGTAGGTACTGGGCTAAAGGCAGAAAAATAAATGTGCCTCATTTGGAGGTGGAAAAAAAGTTTAATGAGTCACCAGACAGGTCCTTAATTGTGTGACCATCCCTGGGCTAGGACTTGTGGGTATTACTGAAAGGAAAAATTAGCAATCTCCCGAGACAGTGTTCTCTGTGTATATTTCCATTCAAAGATATCAACGTTTATGTATTTAAGTAAAGCCTTATGTCTTATACATGAGTGTGAGCAGGTGGAAATGTTTACTCAGCCTGAATCCCTGGTTGCAGATCTCTCTATGATCCAGAGCCTTTGAAATTCAGACATATTCATGAGGCTGAAACACAGAAGCTTTTTGTGATGGCAAAAAATTGTCTGAAAAATAACTCACGTATATAATTCTATATATGTTTGGAAATAGACATGTTAACTCAAGTATCACAGTCGTGGAGGAGCCTGGAGTTGGTGAGTCCTGGAAAGGGCTTTTCGGACACGTACAGTTGGGGACAGGGGCTGAGCCTGCCAGCAGTCCTGACTGTCTTCTCTACTGAGCAGAGAGGCAGAACCACGAGAATCGTGGAAGGCAGAGCTGTGGGCGCACAGGGAGCTCTGTCTGAGCGTGGATGTTGGAAGGAGACATACAAAAGGCAGAGTTGCAGCCAAGGACAAATGCAAAAGCTCGCTCTGGGGTAGTAAGAGTGGTGTCAGGGAAACTCCAGTATTGAATGAGCTGAGGTTTGGAAGGAAAAGTCAAGGACGAGAGAAAATTAATTCTTTTTCATTTTGTTTGGGGCTGGGAAATGTGGATTTGGGTGCTGTCTGGGGGCCACTGGGATTCTCTGCCACAGTTGTCAGTGCTCCCCCCGCTTGGGGGAAGGGGACAGGCATATGACAGCCTGCTCTGGTCACAGGCACAGAGAGGATGCACACATACCCATGCCTCTTTCATTGTTTTTCCTCACTAGGGTTTTCACATGAGTAGGAAGGATACAGGGTTCGATGTGGGAGGGGAAGCCCAGGAAAAGAGGAGAGATGGAGAGGGGAAGAGAGGCGGGGTTGGGGGGGCCCACCTGCAGGCCAGCCCTGCCAGACCCTTGCAGACATGTATCTCATTCAAGTCCCGTCTTCCACAACTCTATTCCAAACAGGAAAAGAGATGGATAATATGACTTCAAAGATGCACTGTCTGGAATCTGTCAAGACAGGAAGGACAAGAGAGAGGGAGAGAGGGCTCCACCAACAAATGCAGTGCTGATGTGCAAAACTGGAAAACAAAACAAAGTTAATTTCCAAATATGAAGCTAAAGGCCATTGACCTTGGTGTTCGTGCCTGGAAAACTGTCTAAGTCCAGTTGTGAAACTGTCCATTTGTAAGTACTTAAGGAAGAAAGCACTTCCTTTAAGGAAGAGCCCAGTGAGGGCTCGTGAAGAAAAGGATACCAAACATAGGTGCTTTGGTTTTAGTAGGGTGAACTTGGCTGATGAAGGCGCCCGAACTTCAGCAAAGCCTTTGTCGGTCTCTCAGGATAGCCTGGTCCAAGGGCGCCTGGGTGGCTCAGTAGGTTGAGCGTTCAACTCCTGATGTTGGCTCAGGTCGTGATCTCATGGTTCATGGGCTCAAGTCCCACTAATGGACTCTGCACTGACAGAGGAGAGTCTGCTTGGGATTCTCTCTCTCTCAGTCTCTCCCCCACTTACACACATGCATGCACTCACTCTCTCTCAAAAAATAAATAAAAGAGAGAGAGAGAGAGAGAGAGAGAGTGCCTGGTCCACATCACAGAAGCTCTTGGGCTGCATGATCATAGGAAAATTTGTGGGGGTGCTGAAGACATGCCGCAAAAGAGTATTGATGAGTGGAGGGTCTCCTGTGATTTACCCCAAGGGTCCGTTTTTAGCCAGGTTCTGCCTATGAACCTTTTAAGCACAGTGCCTACAAGCAGTTTTTGAGTTGAATGAACCTTCTACACTTGGCTCAGTCACTTAGCAGGTGTGTGACCCAAAATGCTTACTTTATTTCTTGGGCCTCAGATTCCTCATCTGCAAAGGGGAAGATATTTCTACCCCTACTTACCAAACTATACATACACAAGTATATACATATAAATGCATATGTGTGGATATGTGTGTATAGATACATACACATGCAAATCAATGTTATGTATATGTTATGTATACATATAAACACTAATATGTCTGTCTGTATGTAAATATATATAACACATACGCTCAGCACAGGTGTGAGATGTCATGTGCCCTGGACCAGTGACTATTGGGTGGTGGTTGTTGATCTGAGCACACTACCTCCTCTTCCTCCAAAAGGCAGGGTCAGGAGCTTCTGTCCTTGATGGGCATGTTCGGGTAGCCCCAGGGCACAAATGTATGCAAACAATTTTCCCCCTATGAAAGGGGAAAATTTAAGGTTGGAGTAAGTCTAAAAGAAAATAATAAATCCTGAGCAGATTTGCTAAATGAGAATGGATCGCAACCCTCTGGCCACAGGGAAATTTAGGAGTTAACGCAGCAGTTACGGCCCCCCCAGAGTTATAGGACGCACCAGAGAGTCTTTAACCGATGCCCTGTAGCCGAAGAGTAATTCACTGGGCTGCGCTGTACATCTAAAGAGAACCTTGCTTGAGACCAAACATTTTTTTCTTCCAAATTAAAAAGCAATTTACATCCCTAAATCACAAGCTACTGAGCTTGCCCCAACACCCCTATGCAAATCTTATTCGGTAGACAGATTGAGATGCCAGTAAAAAAAAAAAAAAATCACTGCTCCAGGCATTTAAACCTTCTCTGTTCTCTCTCTGGCTAGGGCAGAGCAGAGTGCACACCCGCCCCCCCCCCCTCCACCTGCGTCCAGAGCCTGGCTAGATCAGCCCCATGCACTCAGACCGTTCACTGGTTAAGCATCTGCTGAGTGTGGGACAAAGCCCTGTCCCCCATCTGAACTCTCAGCTTCATATGGGAAGCAGAGAGCTAATAAGTCCCACAGATTCCAGCTGGATCCCAAGAAAGAATTAGGTGATATTAAAATAAACGGGGAAATGAATAGCTACAACAGCATCCATTATGCATGATGGGCAATTTAGGGACAGTTCTCACAAAAGGAAGCCCAGGTCCATTTCGATATCCCCGTGTTATCAGTGTGGACACTGAGTATCGGTGAGGCGAGTATTTCCACTTGAAACGTGGCTCTGATTCGCGCAAGGTGGATTATGTGCCTGTCCTCCTCCGGACCTTTCATGGCGGCACCATGACTGGCAAGGTGGAGGTGAGTGGGAACTCTAAGGGAGTGTGCATTAGTGTGAGCACATGCTTGTGTGTGCGCGTGGTCTTTGGGGGGTGGGGAGTATTGTCAGAAGAGAGGAAAGCTAGGCTGACAAAAGCCATCAAGGTCATCACATGTGACATTGTGAAAAGGAGGCAAAGGTGTCCATATGGACCACTGGGATTTGGGTGGGGCCAGCGTGACACTTTTCAAATGTGTGGTCCGATGCTGTCGGCATTGGAGTCACCTGGGAAAGTTTGCTCAAATGCAGCTTCACAGGCCTGACCTCAGCCCTAGGGAGTCAGACTCCCTGGGGCAGGTCCTGCCTACTTAACAAGCCTCAGAAGGAGCAGAGGGATATGTCAACAGTTCAGGCATAAAGGGGCTGAGACACCTCTCACCCACATCTTTCTTGTCACCTCAATGGTCTTTATGTGGAAAAGAGCCAACTGGCTGTCAAATCAGGACATCTTGCAGGGACCACAGGCCTCTAAGAACATTCATTCATTCATTCATTCATTCATTCATTCTATACCTACTGTCCACTCATAACATGCCAGGCACTGTGCTAAGTGCCTCGAGATAAATGAGGCATAATTCTCACCTTCAGGGACCCTACAGGAATTAAAGGTGATTTTTGAATCTTCCCAGAGAGCCTCGTCGTATGTTTAGCCACAGATCAAACTATCAGTAATGGAGACTGAATGAATGGAGTTGGTAGGACCACCAAGCTTCCTGAATGACCCACAAAACACAGGCATGCTATAAAGATTCAAAAGAAAACCTAGGAAATTGTCAAGACCAGCACACTGTTGAACTAAGTGCAGAGTGCCGTAGCGGTTGGCTGAGGTTACTGTCTCCAGGCGTGAGCATCTAGAGCTCACCTGAGGCCCAGCAGATGCTGCTGTCCCGCGGCTTGGCCAGTGGGGGCTGTACGGAGGCACCCATCACATAGCCCATGCACTTTGGGGTTCTGGTCTATATTACCAACAAAACTCCACCCATTAGGCACCCAATTGTCTGTAAAACAGGACAATTTATCTCCCTCTCTCTCGTTCACTTGCAGTCTACAGTTCATCATGAGGGGGAGGAGAGGACTTTTAATTTTGTTTTTAATGTTTATTTATATGAGAGAGAGAGGGAGGCAGAGTATGGACAAGAGAGAGTCAAAGAGGGAGACACAGAATCCAAAGCAGGCTCCAGGCTCTGAGCTGTCAGCATAGAGCCCAACTCAGGGCTTGAACTCACAAACTGAGATCATGGCCTGAGCTGAAGTCAGATCCTTAACTGACTGAGCCACTCAGGTGCCCCAAGAGAGGACTTTTAAAACCAACACGTTTTATGTGGCTTCTCTTTGGCCAGGAGAAGCCAGGAGGGAGTGAGCTGGGCGGGAGGAGGAAGGGCAGCTTTCGCCAGAGCAGGGCGGGAGTCCCTGGGGGCAGGACACAGTGTCTTCATGTTAATGTGTATGCGGTGCCAGCCCCATAGTTGGCACCCCAGAAATGCTAGCTGAATACGCTGCTGACAGTGGTGACAGATGACCCCTGATGGCGGAGCCCACTTGCTCGGCCAGTCTGGGCCTCCCGGCCCAGAAATAGACCCTCCTCCAGTGGGTGTCCTGGAATCCGCAACATGGTGGCCTCTTTTTCATCTGTCTTCCCATCACCCAGGTCCTTGCTGAGCCGCAGAGATCTGCCCAGTTCTGGTTCGAAGGTTAAAGAACATGCAGCTGTGGGCTCTCCTTTGGAGGGGGGCTCCCTTGGAATGCCTTGCCTTCCTGCTTGCTTCCGGGTCTTTGGCTTTGTATCCCTGTTTCCCTGGTAGGGGCTGATCCTAAAGGGGATATCCAGTACTTGGGGTCCTGGCCGCCCTCACCGGTCCCCTCCCACATAAGGACACGGGCCCCGTAGACAGCTTGGAAGGGGCGGTCTGGTTCCAGGCTGTATCCAGGACCCCGCATCTTCTCTATGGCTTGATGAGCATCCAGCCCATCCACCACCAGCTAGATGTCCCCCACAGCCTGAGGGTGCAGGCTGCAGTGGTCCTGGAGAACCAGATGACAGAGATGAGCTTCCTCAGGGAGCTTGGAATCCCTTTGGGAGACAAAGTCTAGGCCCCACCAAGCCACCAGAGAGCTGCGCCAACTGCTTGGACAGCAGGTGGCTGAGGGCCAGTGTATCTGGTCAGCAAGGGCCTCGTGGGAGGCTGGAGGACAGCTGCTGCTAACAGAAGAGATGGTTCCACAGGGAGGTGAGAGGGGCCCTTGAAGTGTGGGGGAGGGGCGTGTGCAGGCTCAGGGAGGCCTGGTGCAGGGCACTCTCCACCTCCGACAACTTACACTCGGACCACACGTATGGCCCCTGATGCTACAGGTGCCGGTTCTCAGCATTGAGCCTTTGCACATGTGCTCCTGCCAACTGCCCCTGGCCCTCTTCAGGAGCCTGCAAGGGGTCTTCTCTGCAAAGCCAGTGGACCAGGAGCACCGATCACCCCTTCCTGTACCCCTCCCCGAGTCCTCACACTGCGGCCATTGCTGCCCGGACTTCACATGGCCTCTCCTCCTTCACGCTGGGCCCTCCCTGAGGCCTGGCCACGTCTTACTTACTCATCTGTGACCCCCAGTGCCCAGGACGAGGCTGGCACACAGGAGAGGCTGACAAATGCCAGCTGGACCGAACTGAGCTCAGCATCTGCGCTCCTCCCCTTCTGCTCTCTCTCTCACAGTGGCTTCAGAGTCGGGCCTGGATTCCATCCAGTGGCAGCTCAGCAGTTGGGCCTTGGGTTCCCCCACGTCTGCCGTCATAATGAGATCTCTGTGCAGAGTTGTCACGTTCACGAGGCCCAGTGTCTGGCACCTCCGGGGCCCTCTACACACATCTGCTTCTCCCCTGGTGCCTGAGTCGCCTGCCAGCCCCTGTGCTTGCCCCTCCAGCCCCCACCCAGCTCTTTCCAGCCTGTTTACCGTTTGCGGACACCCTTCGGTGGCCCAGGAGAGCCCAGTCTCGTGAAGCTTCCTTAACGGGATGCTTTGGCATACTCGGTTAACAGGGTGGGGAGGAAGGCTGCGGTGTGCAAAGGTGGGCACGGAGGCTCAGGGAGCTGGACCCCCAACGAGGAACAGCTGTGCACCGTGTGTGTTGTGGCTGGAGGAAGAGGGTCTGCCCCGTTGCAGGCACTACAACCCCTCTGAGACCTAGCAGAGACCGAGAACAGGGGAGCATGACCGTGGCCACACAGCTATCGCGTCAAACCTCGCTCTGGCTACCACTCAGCTGTGTGACTTTCGGCAAGTTAATCTCCCTTTCTGAGCCGTGGACTCCCCAGGTAGAAAATTAAACTCGATGTTTAGAACCGTCCTACAAGAGGGTGATGTGAGGACGAAATGACTTTGCACTACAGTGTGCTTAGCACGGTGCAGGGAACATGGGAAGCGTGGAAGGAATTCCATAATTCCATTAGTAACTGTGTGTAGGTTCAGAGCTTTGCCAAGCCCAACGCACAGAATGATCCTGAGGGTCTATGGGGCCCCAGGAAAATATTTGATGAAAAATGTGTTATAAGAGCCACGTGGAGTCTAATGACTTATTGATGAAGATTTAGAGGCAGAGAAGAGGAACCTAATTGCTTGCTGGCCCACGAGTGCTCGTGAAGGTCCCTCAGAGAGCACAGCACGGCCTCTCCCCATTCGGGCCCAGGAAGCATCACTGTATACTCTTGGCTGACAGGAGCCCATCCCTGGCTAATTTCACATTTGCCACCACAAGACACAGGTGGCGGCACAGTTTAAACCCACAATGCCATGGCTCTCTGACGCGTAAGTCACCAAAGTCATGTTCCTCTTTGTGGCTCTGCCATTTCCCGGCGGCACTTCTGGATGCTGGCAGATAGTCAGCCATTGTGCTGTCCATGAGCACTGACCTCACGGACGTCAGGTGTGGTGCTTAGTTACAGATGACCACGTGCGCGAGACCTGTGCCGAGATGTCCCCCAGGGAAAGGGGGACAAGGAGTCATTTTGTGGTCATGTTTAATTTGCCACTTATTTCATAGCATAAATGTAAAACAACACAACTCCCACCCGTGTCTTCTCTCGAACTCTTCAGGCTGTGACTACTGCGTCTCTGTCACCACGGCCCAGGTGCCTGCCTCTTTATACCATCAGCATGGAGGATGGGCGAGGTGGCCTGGGGCAAGCCCGCAGACCGGCACATCTGTACAGTGTCCATCTCTGGTGTGTCTTTAGACAGGCGGGGGTGGGGGGGAGAATGTGCTGTCACCGCACCCGTCAGCCAGAAGAGATGGCATTGCCAGCCTTCCCCAGAGCTCTGAGGAGGTAGACATGGCCAACCCGTGGAAACTGCCAAGCTCGGAGCCGGGGAGGGGGTGTAGGCACCATCCTTGGTGCCAGGGGTGGGAGGTACACAGGGTAAAGTTGGCCCTACCCCTCCCACTGCCCTCAAGGGCAGTGACCTGAGGCAGCACTGTGATGGAAATATGCCTGCTGAGATCCAGCACAGGGTCCCACAACGGTGGCTCAAACTTAAGGCTCTGTGGTATGACTGCAGGTAGCGCAGAGCCCCCGAATCTAACCCGTCTGGCACGAATAAGAATTACCCCAAATCAGCATGTCCACACGCGCTAGGGGCCCCAGCTCATGCGTCCAGTGAAAGGGAGAGTATGGCAGCCAGCGGAGCCACCCACTGCTCAGACCAGTCTCCCAGAACCATGGCCTGGAAGGTTGGTGATGCCCTCAGAGTGGGTCCTGGAGCTCCTTCAGATGCTTTGTAGATGCGTTGCAAAGGGGAGAGGGTAGGAGAGCTTCTGGAAAGGGAGAATGAGCACCAGTCTAGGTCTGCATGAGGGGTGACCCACACAGAGGCTCTGCCAATCGTGACAGAGGACCTTTCTCAAGTACTAAAGGGGACTTGAGAAATTTTCAAGGAGGGGGCTTCTGGAAGCCGGAACCCATGCTGGCCCTGGTCTGGGCTTAGGGTGCCCTGCATGAGCAGAACTCCCAGCCCCTGCCGGTCCCAGGTACTCAAGGGAGGTTCAGAGAACTGCAAAGAAGGCACCCCAAAGTGGGGCCCCCTGAGGAGGGATCTGCTTGCCTAGGCCTAAGGAAGCTACTTTGAAAACAAAAACAAAAACAAACCAAAAGCAAAAACCAAAAAAGCAAACCAAGAAATGAGATTTTGAGATTTCAAATCCAAGGGTCATGAAGAAATGAACTGCATAAGAATTTCTCTCTCTGTACAGCATTCATGCTAACAGCTATGGGCCTGGCTGAGCAGCAGTGGGGCACATGGGCTGGGGTGACCATGGGTCAGGCCCCCCAGGGAGGCTGCTGTTTGCAGATCTGAACTCAACGGGTTGATGCCTCTCCCTAGACCTTGCTTTCCTGGACCTGGGCAGGGGTGCCCCACCTGGCTACACACTGGGATGACTTGGTGATGTTCCCAGATGCATGCTAGACCAGTTAAATCTAAATCTCTGGGGTCTTCTGTCCTCAGGGCATGGATAAAGAAAGTGAATGAGAATTGCATAAACTTTGGGGATAGCAGGCTTGAGTTCAAATCCTAATTCCTTTACCAATATGCTGTGTGACTTTCAACAAGTTAATTAACCTCTCAGAGATTCTGTTCTGTCCTGTGTAAACTGGATACCTCATAAGACTGTCAGGAGTTCAGTAACAGAGACTATGGACTTCAGGATGTTATGTTTTGTACTTTCCTGGCTCTGTGAACCTGGGCAATTATCTAGTCACTCTTGAACCTTCATTTCTCCAGTTTTTTTTTTAAATGTTTATTTAGTTTTGAAAGAGAGGGAGAGAGAGCGAGCAGAGAGGTCCAGAAAGAGACAGAGATAGAGGATCCAAAGCAGGCTCTGTGCTGACAGAGGGCTAGAACTCACAAACCGTGAGATCATGACCTGAGCCGAATTCGGACACTTCACCAATTGAACCCCCCTGTTGCCCCCCCCAGTTTTTAAATGGGCATAATAATATTCCTTCCACACCACCACCCAAGGCTGCGGAGATAGAATAGGACTAAGTATTTTAAATACCTAACATAGTGCCTGGCACACAATAAGGAATAAAAACACAAGATTATTATCTTGCCTATGGAAACTGCTTTGAAGAAATGGAAGGTCCAAATCACCCATCCAGTTTTTGGCTGTTTCCCTGTCACTTTCCTGTCCGCCTCTCCCCGCCCCCACCTGACAGCACACACCTCATCAATCCTCCTCTCCCCTAACTGCTCCCGTCATATTAATCTTCCTTGTTCTTTCTTATCTCTGGGCCTTTGCTCCTGTCAGGTGCGACAGAATGATCTCCCCGCTCCTCTCGGCCAAAGTAGGATGAGCACCTCATTCACGCCTTTGTCAGATTAAAATTTCCCCCATGGCACAAAATGCCAGGAGCGAAGTGGAAGGACAAACCAAGGGAATGTATTTACATATTCTTACCCAGGCGGTATGAACAGCTCTTACAAATTAGTGGAAAAGAGTAACAACTCAATTCTTTTAAATAAGGAATAAACACATAAGCAGGTTACAAACAGGGACGTCCAAATGGTCAGTAAATACATGAAAAGAAGCTCAGAGTCACTCATCATGAAAAAGCAAGGAGGTGCCATTTTTCACAATTATCTTGGCAAAAACAATGATGACAAGAGAGTCGGGCCAAGGAACGGGGAGGAAGACACGACCGGGGACTGCTCATGGGAGTGCACACTGGTGCGGTCTGTTTGGCTGGCAGTCTGACTTTACCAACCTTTTCTAGGCTTTTCCTCTTGGAGAGGGCAAGGCCGCTGCTCAGAGCTGTTTTCTAGTTGTGATCGCTCCTGCCCTTCATCTCACTTAATGAATCATAGTAAACTCCGATTGTCTGAAGGCGTGGTTTTTGGTGTTGAGATTCGAGGAGAGGAGAGCAAACCAGTGAAGCATCCATTCGTTTCTTCCTGCTGCTGTAATGTGACTTCAAACATCATGGATTTAGCACCTTACAGTCCACGTCATTGCAAGTGGCAAGATTTCATCTTTTTTTATGGCTGAGTACTATTCGTGTGTGTGTGTGTGTGTGTGTGTGTGTGTGTGTCCACTCACCACTTAATGGACTGCATAGGCTGCTTCCATAGTTTGGCTATTATAGAAACTACTGCTATAAACAGCAAGGTGAATCTAACAGCAGTTTTGTATCCTTTGGCTCAATACCTAGTAGTTCAATTGCTGGATCATAGGGTAGTTCTATGTTTAATTTTTGAGGGAATTCCATTCTGTTTTCTAGAGTGGCTGCACCAGGTTGCATTCCCACCAGCAGTGTGAACATGGATGGGGCTACAGTGTATGATGCTAAGTGAAATAAATCAGTCAGAGAAAGTCAACTACCATATGATTTCACTCAAATGTGGAATTTAAGAAACAAGACGAATGATCATGTGGGGGGAGGTAAGGAAGAGAGAGTGGAAAAACCAAGAGTCTCCTAACTACAGAGAACAGACTGCTGGTTACCAGAGGGAAGTTGGGAGGCGGGGTGGGTGAACTAGGTGATGGGGATTGAGGCGGGCACTCGCTGTGATGAGCGCTGGGTATTATAGGTAAGTGACAAATTGCTAAATTCTACCCCTGAAACTAATATTACCCTGTATGCTGACAAAGTGGAATTTAAATAAAAACTTGAAAAACAAGAAGCCCTACAGTCAAGGAGTCTCATCCTGGAGGCTCTAAGTGAGGAGAATGTATTTCCTTGCTTTGTCCAGCTTCTCGAGGCTTCTAGAGGCTACCTGTGCTCCTTCCCTGATGGTCCCCTCATTCTTACCCTGACTTTGACCTTCTTGCCTTCCTCTAACAAGGACGCTGTGATTACATTTAGTCCACACCTGGATGGAGCAGACTGCTCTCCCCATCTCCGGATCTTTAATGTAACTGCACTTGCCAAGTCCCTTTGGCCAACTAAGGTAACATATTCATAGGTCTTGGGTTTAGCATGTGGAGGTCTTTGGGGATCCTTTTTCTGCCAACCACATGGCCTCCTGGAGTTAATATTCTGGTGCTTAAACACAAAGATATTCACGGCAGCATTATTTGTAACCGCAGAGAACTTGAAACACCTAACCGATCATTAATAGCAGACTAGTTAAATTGGTTATGATGCATCCATTTAGTGGAGTCCCCGGCTGTCAAAGATCTGAGCAAGCTGGGGCTGTTTGTAGTCACAGGGACTCATCTTGCAGATGCTTCTCGCTGAGTGAAAAAGTGACTGTGGGGCAGGATGAAGAGCGAGCTGACAGCTGAGTGGAAGGGAAAGTGCATGGGCTTTGATATGCATAGAATGCATTTGGAAAGGTACACAAGAATCTGTTAATGAGACCAGAACTGGATCGAGGGTTTGAGTCAAGGTGAGATGCTTCGTCATCCATCCTGTGGTGTGGCTCTCCTTTTTCCCCATTGGTAAGAATAACTTGTCAATTACTAAGAAACCTAGCCAAGGAATGAGACCATGAGTATCTTAGCAGCAACCCCCACCTCTGCCCTCCAGGGCATCTCCTGGAGCAGCAAAGGGCTGGTCTGCCCAAAGCTGAAGCAGGAGATGCTCCCATCCTGGGAGGGCAGCTGGAGGGTGCAGGCAGCTGGCCCAACACAGACATGGGACCTGAGGGAAGTGAGGGCAGGACAGAGAACAGCCCAGTTTGGTTACTTCCTCCCTTCTGGGTCAGGTTGGGGAGGGAGAGCTTGGAGCCATCCCTGCAAGGTGAGGGACACCCCCTGGAGCCTAATCTTTTAAAGTCCCCTTCTCACTTCAGACCCACAGACATTTGTAAGGTGCCCTGGTCCTGGGTAGTCTGGGTACCTGGGCACTCTGCCTCATCCTTGATGAAGTCAGATGTGAAACCCTTCGGGCCGGGATGGGGAGCGATGCACAAGGACCAAAAGGGGCAAGAGATGAGACAGGGCAGAAGCTCCAGAAGCTGACTCTGGAGAAGTAGGACAAAGATCCAGATTAAGAGAGTGGCTGCTGGGAAGAAGGGAAGGGTCTGAGGATGACTTGGTGACAGATGGAAAGAGCTGGGGGAGCTGGAGGGACCCCTACGTTTCCTTTCCTGAGAGACTGTGTGGAGAACAGCATCTTCTCCTGAGAAGGAGCATAAAGGGGGCAATGGCTCTACCATGAGAACGTGCAGGCAAAGGCACCCGTGGGGTGCCCCGAGGATGGTGCAGGGGTGGGTGAACAGCCAGCAGCAGGGTTGTCACCAGAGGGCCAGAGCAGTGGTGGTGCGGGGAGGGGAGGGGCCACACCTCCAGGGCTACACGTGCTAACACAGCACCCCGCTCCCGCTCACCTTACTACCGTAGAAAGAGCACAGTCCTCTAAGATGTTTTCATTCAAGCTTTCCTGAAGAATGACAAAACACACACATCACTTGCTTTTTCTCTCTTCCTCTTTCCCCTCCTTCTCTTCATCTGCTTTGGAGGGTGTTTTGGGAGGAAGCAGATGAAGCTGGGGTAACCACCCCCAGCCTCCCTTGACATCATTCCTACCAAAGAACGTAAGGACAGTGCATCAAGAGAGGGTGAATGTCAGTCTTTCAGGGCCAAACAGAGGAGAAAGAAGCTGGGGCGGAAAGCTGAAGGGGGTCAGGGAGACAGCGGGGTAAAGCTCCAAAAAGTTTGAGAAAATGGAGAGACAATGTTTCAAAAAACACATAATGCATTTTTCTAAAAAAACATTTTTTTAAAGGAAGCGATGGTTAACACTGTCAGCTACGTCTCTCTCTCTCTCTCTCTCTCTCTCTCTCTCTCACATCCATCTATCCATTCTTCCATCTTTCTAACTTGCAGATAGTTACGGCATGCCTGCCAAGCACAAGGCACTATAGTAGAATCTTTAGGCAATGGTGTTAAAGTACCTACACTCTAGTTGGGTGAAAATTGAAAAACTAGCCACAAAATATTGAAAGAGCTGCTTAACCCTGAAGTCACAAAGGACGGGATTGATAAATCTGACTACACTCAAAAAACTAAAAGCTTTAGCAGAAAAAAAAAATCCTCCAGTACACACTGCAAAGGTATCTGAAATGCATAAGAGTGACAACCCATTTCCCTAATCTGCATTGAAAGAATTGTTGAAAGACCCCAAATGGGCAGATGTGAACCGGAAGCTCTTAAAAATGAGAGCCAATGGGAAAAGTATTCTCAACTCATTATTAAAAGAATGTGATTTAAAACAGCAAGGAGACTTCAATAAGCACAACTCAAGCTTGGCAAGTATTAAAATACTCATTACTGTCAAGTGCCATCCAGGGTTGGGGGAAATAGTCACTCCGGTGGCAGTCACCTGGTTAACCTTTTTGGAAGTGCACCGAGGGCTATGTCAGCATGTAGAACACATACCCCATTTGACTCAGCGATTCCACCACTACGTACACAAGGTGCACCAGTAGGAATGCTCAGAGCCGCACTGTTTAAAGACTGCAAACTACCTAATATCCATCAACTGGGAACGGGATAGATGAGTCATGTTGCGTCTCTATTGTGGAATATCGTGTAGCCATTAGGAAGGATGAGGTATAATAGAGAACAGTGTGTCTAGAATTATGCCATTATGTTGATAAAAAGCTTAGGCAGTCAGCCATATGTGGATTACACTCCATTTGTTTTGGAAGGATACATGTGAAACTGGTAACCATTTCTGTCTTAAAACACGATATGAATGGTTCAGGCCAGATGAGAAATGCAGGAGCAGGTTTTTGGATGGAAATCATGAGTCCGGCTTTTGACTGTTGAATTTAAAGCATATTTAGGAGGAAGACAGAGAAGAGCTCAATGCAGACAGAAAGGCACTGCTATTATCTATTTTATGTTTTCAAGTACTGTTTCAACGTTTTACTATGTGCATGTGTTACTTTTGTCTTGTAATAGATTTTAGATGAACTTGCATATTAAGGCAATAATTGAGGAGTTGGCCCAAGGCCGCATGTGAGAGACATTGAATTGCTCAACCAACAGGGGCCAGGAAAGGAGGTCTCTCTGGCCACCCCTCTGTGCCACGTTGTTTCTCTATTTTGTGAAGGCCTTGTGTTACTGCATATTGTTCCTGGAGGCCTTCAGCAAAAGCTCCTGCAAGGTGCCTGAGATACTCCCCTCCCCCCATACGAGCAGCCCCGCCATTTACCCCGAGATGCAGACACGGTAGAAGTTTGTTCTGAGCAATTTCCGTTTCATGGTGATCTTGAAACATCGAAGTATTGTCTTGGTCAAAGACAGAACGAATCACTAATTTGAGTAACTGTGTGTGTGTGTGTGTGTGTGTGTGTGTGTGTGTGTGTGTGTCCCATGGTGGCACAGCTTGGTGAGTGGAAGGAGCCCTGAACTGGGGACAAGGAGACTTGGGTTCTAACCCAACTCAGCAGTGAACCCAGCTGCGTCTCAGTGCCCATCTCATTGCCTCTCTGGGTCTCCCTCACTTGCTTATAAAATAAAAGTGGCTCAGTTGGTTGAGCATCTGACTTTGGCTCAGGTCATGATCTTGCAGTCTGTGAGTTCAAGCCCTATGCCAGGCTCTGTGCGGACAGCCCAGAGCCTGGAGCCAGCTTTGGATTCTGTGTCTTCTTCTCTGTCTACCCCTCTCCCACTCATGCTCTGTCTCTCTGTCAAATATAAATACATGTTAAAAATTTTTAAAAATAAAATAAAAGAGTCCAATTCAAGTCATGTCTTCCAAAATCCTCATAGCCCAGCCGTTCTGGTTTTTCTACATTTCTTTCTAGACCCCATTGCAAGCCTTGGTTATATATTGCTCCATTTCTCTACTTTACCATAGAGCCTCCTGGAGACCTGAGCCAACAGAGGGCTGAAGTGGAGCCTAGAGCTCCCTACGGTGGAGAGTTTGAGCCTCAGAGTCAGTCACCTAACCTTGGATTGGGACTCCACTTCTGCTTGTCACCAGCTGTGTGGTCTGGAATAAGGTGCTTATCTTCTCCAAGACTTGGGTTCTCTCTGGACAGAGTACCTTCAAGGTGGTAATGCAGATTAGAGATGCTTCATCTCAGGGGACTGGCACATAGTAGGTGCCCACTAAAAAGAGAAGTTCTTGTCATGCACCAGAAAGTAAAAATAAGAGAGCACAGAATGTCTACTCCCTCACCTCCTTCAAGACTTTGCAAATGCCCTTCCTCCAGGCCCCCATATCGCCTCACTGCTGACTGTATGAGTCATGTCCTATTGGATGGTCTACTGATATCTCCATCTTCCTCATTAGACTATAAACTCCATGGGGTCCTGGATCATGATTTTCACCCCCTAATCCCCCATATCTGGTGGCTAGCACCGAGAACTGCTCTATAAACCTTTGTCAAGTGCACGTAGCCACGCGTAGGCCTGTAAGGCCTGTGGGCTTTGGAGGGTAGTTTTGCCCCTGGCCCAAGCTTTTCTCTCACCCACCTGTCGCAGATTGAGCTAATCCAGGGTGGGGGTGAGGTCCTATTCAAATGGGGGCAAGGAAGGCTCTCTGGGCAAACTGATGCGAGCACCAGGGAGGAGGCTCATTTTTAATTAATTGCAGTCTCTTTTATCAGTGACAGCAAGGGCCACAGTTGACATCACAGAACTGCTCTCATTGTCTCAGAGAACTCTCCACACTTTGGATGCTCTGGGAGGGCCTCCTCGACAGGGCTAGGCAGCCCTGGTGACTCCGTCCTGTCCTCACCAATTAGCTCCTCTGGGGGGAGTGCCCATCGATCAAATTCAAGCTTCTCTTTTCCATTACCTGCCCTGTTCCTGAATTCTGTTTCAGTGGCACACCATACTCCTGGGCACTCCGGGCAGGAATCATCAGCCTGGAGTCCACCTTCCATTCTGGGCATTAAGGGCCCGTCTTGTGCCCCTGGCCCCTGATCCAGCCCTTGTCCTGTCTTGGTGAGGCTGCTGAGCCGGGCCCCTTGCTGGCCTTGCCTGTTAAATGTCCAGCCTCTACACCCTCCCCATCTAGCTCTCCCTTTCTAGAGGAGCTTTGCCCTGGTCTCACTCTTCTGGCCAACTTCCGTCAGCCTCCCATGAGCTCCATCACCTCGGTTCGCCCTCCTGCTCTGTGTCCCTGGTCCCCATATTGGAACATCTAGTTGCTTGTTGATGGTTCCTCTCCCTAGTTGGACTGAGAGTTCTTAGTGGGCCTGGCTGCTCTGGAGACATCTCCCTCTCCCCACCCAGCACCTGCTGCAGGGCTCCTGACACTTAGGATGTGCCTGGGCAAGCTCTGTTGAAATGGAATTAAACCCAACATACTCAGAGAGAAAGAGGCTGGAGAGAGAGATTTCCTCAAGGGAAGTGTGGGGACAGCTATCAAATGTTGGGGGCATCTCCTGATGCCAGAGAGCACAAGATGTAACCAGCAGCTGCGGGCCCCTTTAGTCCATGGGTGAGCACCTGCTCTTGAGGGCATTTCCTTCCCTGCTCCCCTGTTTTCTCAGACTGACTGGCCACCATCCAGCAGGCCTCAGGGAGGGCCTTTTCAGCAGCTCTGGCTTTCAGAAGTCCCTCCATCCAACCTGCTGGGGTCCCTATCTCCTCCTGCCCCAATTCTTTACCTTGTGGGTATGGGAAGAGGTTTGCCAGTGTGGGAGACGAACATGCGCTTCTAGGTCAGTATGGATTTAGACCTTTAGCTTTGCTCATACCAGCTTGTTGTGTTGCCCTGGGCAAATAAGCTACCCTCTCTGAGCTTCAGTTGTCTCCTCAGTAAAATGGGAGTTATAGACTCTCTTGGGACTGTTCTGAGGCATTAATGCATGTAAAGAGCCTCTTATGGTAGCAGCTCGCAGTCAGTGCTTAAAAAATGGAAGTTTCCCACCGTCCTAAGGGTGCTGACTCCAAGGACGTGCCTTTTTGAAAGCACCCTGTCTGGGGCCAGCTGTAGATTGCTTATTCCTGGGGAAGAGGAAGAAGGAAGGAAGCAGGACTTCAGTGCAGGCTCGGACCAGGCACAGATGAAAGGCGTGAATTTCTTCTGAGGCAGGTGGGCTGAGACTGGGCGGCACCCAGGCCAGGGAACATTGGCCAACGATAGCGTCTGGAGGTCTGTGGCAGAACCAGGCAGAGACCGAGGCAAGTGCCTGGTGGGCTGAGCATGGCCTGCAGCGCCCCCGCGTGCCCGCAGCGAGAAGGCAAACTCCCAAACCGCCACCAGATCTGCATGTCCCCAGGCCTTGTGCCCTGAAGGGAAAGCAGGACCCGGTCAGCAGGTCAGGGAAATCAGAGGCAGTCAGGTTATGTTTAGGGGACGTGAGAGGCCCGAAATCCAGCCTTTTCCAGATGGTTCCTCAAAGGCAGCCCTGCAACCACCTGCGATAGTCACTTATTGCCCAACGGATACCAGATTCTTGCCCAGGGACCACAGCCCATGTGCATTTAGCCCCTGCTCTGCTCCTGTTCTATTCTTCCGGGTCCTGACCAAATGGGCCAGAGGCCAGAGAAAAGCTTTCATCAGCTTATCGGAGGACTGCAATAAGACAATCCAGTCCAAAGCTGCCGTTTAATGCATATCTTAACAAACTTGCAACGTTCCTGTGTTATCTTCCGTACCATTTTGGGTGCAGTTAGTGGGGAGACACCTTAAAGCTGTTTCAAGTGTGTTATTAAGATTTTACTACGGCTCTCAGCATGGATTCGCTGTGTTGGTAAGGTAATAAAACCGCCCTTTGCTATTGCAAAAAAAAAAAAAAAAAGATTTTACTACACAGGGGCACCTGCGGGCTCACTTGGGAAAGCGTCTGGACTCTTAAATTGGGCTCAGGTCATGATCTCCTTGTGGATTCACGCCCTGAGTCCAGCTCTGTGCTGACAGTGCTTGGGATGCTCTCTCTTCTCCACCTGCCTCTCTCTCTCTGCCCCTCCCCCGCAAAATAAAAAGAAGAGCCTGGGTGGCCCAGTCAGTTAAGTGTCTGACTTCAGCTCAGGTCGTGATGTCAGGACTAGTGAGTTCAAGCCCTGTATTGGGTTTTGTGCTGACATCTCACAGTCTGGAGCCTGCTTCGAATTCTGTGGCTCCCTCTGTCTCTCTGTCCCACCCCCACTTGTGCTCTGTCTCTCTTTCTCTCTCAAAAATAAATAAACATTTAAATAAATAAATAAATAAAGGATTTTACTACGTAGATTTGGGAAGTGGAGCTGAAGGAAAGAATCTCAATTGGGCCCTGAGTGCTGGCCGGGGTTCAGAGCAAAGACCCTCACCTGCATTCCTGGGCCAACCCAGCCCATTGCTCTGTACTGAGAATATATTCACTTGTGGCTTCCCCCATGGACTCTGACCGCAGGGAACAGGAACTGGGCCATTTGTCTTTGTGTCAGTGAGTCCCTCGTAAAAGGCACAGATGAACCTCTGGCAAATTGCAGGGGGAAATGCAAATGTGAAGTTGGGAACAGGGTGGTACCCAGCAGAAAGGAAAACAGAAGTGCAGCACAGTATTAAGTAAGTGGGGCCCAGGCCAAAAACCCCTCTGAACTCTCCTGGTGGGGCATTAAAGCTCCGGCAGCCATTGATATATGAGACCCCCCCAAATTTGCTGGGTTCTCAGGAAACAGGACTTGACTGGGAGGGAGGCAGGGGCATGAGGCGGTGCCCAGATGGGCAGAGGGGAGGCCTGGGTGTGAGGCTCAGCAAAGGTGTCTAGCGGAGTGTATGGATGACCACTTATCCCTCTCATCAGATATGCCTGGGTTCAAACCTGGCCTCTGCCTCTTACTGGCTGTGTGACCTTGAACACACAGCACCTCATCTGTACAATGGTTGCAGGAATCTTTACCTTGCAGGGTTTTTTAAAATTGAAGTCTAGGGGCGCCTGGGTGGCTCAGTCGGTTAAGCCTCCGGCTTCGGCTCAGGTCAGATCTCACGTTCGTGGGTTCGAGCCCCGCGTCAGGCTCTGTGCTGACAGCTAGCTCAGAGCCTGGAGCTTGCTTCCGGTTCTGTGTCTCCCTCTCTCTCTCTGACCCTCCCCCTCTCATACTCTGTCTCTCTCTGTATCAAAAATAAATAAAACATAAAAAAAAATTAAAAAAAAATTGAAGTCTAGTTGACACACAACGTCACATCAGTTTCAGGCATCCAACGTAGTGATTCGACAAGTCTGTGACACTATACGTTCTCAAGTGTGGCCGTCATCTGTCACCATGTAACACCATCACAGGACCATTGGCCATATTCTCTATGTTGTACCTTTCATCCCCAGGACTTATTCATTCCATAACCGGAAGCCAGTACCTCCTCCTTCCTTTCACCCATTTTGCCCATCCCCCCACCAACTATCAATTTATTTTCTATATTTAGAGTCTGTTTCTTGCAGGTTGTTTTGAAGATTGAATGAGAAGATGAGTGGCTGACAAAGGTAAGCCTTCAATGGGTGGCAGCCTGACACCCTGCCCCCAACATTTCCAGTAAAGGCAGCACTGGGGACCTCCCTTCCCCACCCCAGAGTCGAATCTTTTTCCCTTGATGCTTCCGGCACCAGTTCCTTCCCCCGCGCCCTTCAGCTGCTAACCCTGGTTCAGGCCCTCTGGGAACACAGAAGCAATCAAACGAGAACTCCACCCGTCCCTCATCTTCCCACTGCCAAATGCTCTGGCTTCTGCATCTTTATTCATATTTTCCCCTTCCTTCATCCTGCCACGGGAGAACTCTCCTGCTCCCACCAATTGCTCCGAACCCCTCTGACCTCTAGCCCTTGTAAGGACATAGCTGCTAAGATTATGCCCTCTCTCCTGAGTTACTCATTTCTCCCTACCTACTTGGTCGTCCCTATTAACATACAAACAGGACATAGTAAAGTCCTCCCCAGCACATCCTGTCTCCTCCACAGCTGTGGTCCCATTTCTCTTCAGAGGCCACCGCACCTGAAGTGTTCTCTGGACTCTTGTCCTCCAAGGGCTGGCACTCCAGGACACAGAGAAGGGGGGTGGGAGAGGGCAGGAATGAAAGTCCGAGCCCAGGGTGGGGAAGATTTTGGACTCTTTGATGATGCATTGTATACTTTTACTGTCCACTTTAAATAACAATCTCTCTTATGCTTATAAATATATACTCATGGCATGTATTTATTGTCATGATAGACAGCTCCCAACTCATAGAAAATATAAAAAAGAAAAGGAAAACCAATGATAAAATAAATAAAAAATAAAATGAAATCTATCATAATTTTGCCAAAGAGACACATGTTGGTATGTTTCTTTCCAAGTTTTTTCCCTGGGCACATACATTTAAAAATTATCTATTACAAAAAACGTAAAAAAATAAATAAGAATTATGTATTACATATGCATACACCTCACACACACACATGATGTATACACACTGTGTGCTGTGCACTGTGCCAAATAATGGGAGGACACCACAACAAACACAATTCCTGCACACAGAGCAGAGAGATGCAATGAATCACTCTTTTTTAAAAAAATTTAATGTTTATTTATTTCCAAGAGAGAGAGACAGAGACAGAGCGTGACCAGGGGAGAGGCAGAGAGAGAAGGAGACACCGAATCCAAAGCAGGCTCCAGGCTTTGAACTGTCAGCACAGAGCTCAATGCAGGGCTCGAACCCATGAACCCCCAGATCCTGACCTGAGCCGAAGTTGGATGCTCAACTGACTGAGCCACCCAGGTGCCCCTAGGCCCCTATTTAAAAGGTTATTTCTCTTTTGATTTTTCTGAATGCAGGCCACTGAGCATACACAGTTAAAAGTGCTTCTGTGTGCCTCCGTAGTGTTATCCACAGGATTCCACAGATATACTTCTGTGGGTTTGTAGATACCTCATTGGCCCCAGTTCCACCCCATCTCCCATGCATGCCGTTTGTCCCTTTGCCATCCTCCTACTAAAGGTGGAGGAACATTCCTGGCCTAGGACTTTGGGCTTGACCACGTGACTTGCTTTGGCCAGTGAAATGTGGGCAGAGGTGACAGCATGCAGGCTCTGCCTGGGCTCAAAGGAATATCATGTATTCTTGCTTATCTTTTGATGCTGCTGCTTTATCAGGAGACAAGTTGTAGAGGGATCGCAGGTGGCACAGCTGAGCCTGATCCATGGCAAAGAGCTTACCCCAGGTGGACCTACAGCTTGAAGCAGAGCCCCTTAGTGGAGCACAGCCTGGATCCGCCAACTTCCAGCAGATCCACAGGGGCATGAATGAGCATAAATAATCATTCTAACCCATCAATACTTGGTGCAATTTGTCATGCAGCAATAACTAACCAATACAGTGGGCATTTCCGATTAGTTCCTTCTTCTGTTTCAAAAGGCTTAAGTCACATCTTGCCACATTCCCATTCCCCACACCCGGGAGACTCATCTATATTTCTATTTGCAGTGGTTAACAGTTTTCTTTTCCTTCCTCTGACCAGCACCAAGGATTTTTTAATTGCCAAATTGACATGGAAATAAATGATCTCCCTTTTTTTTTTTTTGCATTCTTTTTATTGAATGTAAGGATGAACTTTAAAAAAAATGATTATTGGACTCCAGTCTCTTGTGAATTCATGGTTTATATTTCTGGAATTTGATCTTATTCGCCTCTTTTCAGTTCCCCCTTGTGATTTTTCCTTCCTTACATGGATGGACCATAGGGGTTGAGTGAAAGGAAAGATTTATCGGCAGTGAGAGGCGTCAGAAAAGGTCTCCTAAAGGAAGTACCTCAACTGAGCCATAAAGGGCAGAAGGGATTCCGGAGTGGTGGGTGGAAGAAGGAAAGGTGGCGGTTAGAGCGAAAACTTGCAGTCAAGCTGTTCTAGTAAATCCCGCTGTCATTTCGTTTTCAGTATGTGCCAAGAGCACAGCAGTTAATCCACATGAGGCAGTATATTATTTTTAGTTTTATCATCATCATCATTTCCCCCCCTTTACAGATGTGGAAGCAGAAAGTCAGAGAGGGTACGTGACTTCTCCAAAACCACACAATCGGTCATTGGTGCTGGGATTTAAATTTGTTCCCAACCCCCACACACTTCCCCCCAAATCATCCCCAGTGGACATGTCAGAGAGAAGCTATCCTTTGGCTGTGGGAGGACAGGAGCCTCGAGTCTCTGGGCGGCGACTTCGGGAGTCACCTTCACTTCCAGGTCAAGTCCATGCACTTCCAAGGTGGCATGGCCAGAGACCGAATGGAGCCAGGGTGTGTGTAGAGCCAGACTCTTCCTGCCCAGTAGGGGACACCTGTAGGGGGGCAGTCCTTGCTCGCATCTCGCTGTCACCTTTGGCCTTTCACAGGCCTGAAACCTCAGTAAACCCCTGTGTGGGGCCCTGAAGGATCCTTGGACCCCATCCTAGTATGTCCCATGCCTCAAGCCTGGCTTTGAAGGGAAGGCCCCAATACCACCCACCTGCCAGGGACACATGGCCCAGGAGAGCAGTGCGGGAGTGTGGGGGGTAGGGGGGCAAGGGGTGGACTGTGGAGGGTCTTGAAGGATCATAGTAAGGAGCATTGAGCATTACCACATGTCAGGCACCATGCTAATGCTTTCTTTTTAGTTATCATTTCAACAAATCCTCACAAGAACTCTGAGAGGGAGGAATTCTTACTATATTTTATAGGCAAGGAACCCAGGGCCCAGAGAATTTTTTTTTAATTTTTAATGTTTATATTTGAGAGAGAGAAAGAGAGGCAACGGGTGGGAGAGGGCTGAAAGAGAGGGAGACAGAGCAGGCTCCATGCTGATAGCCCCATGCAGGGCTGGAACTCACGAATTGCGAAATCATGTCCTGAGCCAAAGTCCTACAGCTCACCAACTGAGCCACTCAGGTGCCCCAGGGCCCAGAGAATTTCAACACCTTGACTGTCCAGGCTGAAGCCTGTCATAGGCTGCCCAGCTCAGGCAGCCTCACTCCAGAACCTTTCCTCTTCAGTGTGTCTCTCTACCTGGAAGCCAGGAAGCTCTCTGGGTTTGCCCTGCTGGGCCGGGAAGTGATGGGGGGTTTGGACACAGAGCGTTCTCCGAGGGCCATCTCTGTCCTGCTCAGCCAGGTGGCTCTGTGCTGGTGTGTGGCCCACCAAGTGTCTGGGAAGAGGAAGCAAGAGGGAGAATTGCTTCACATGCACAGCAGTGCCTTGCAGAGGTTAGGGGGTCATGGCCAACACTCAGTGCTCCAGTCCCACCCTACTCTGCTCTCCAGCCACTGAGGATGCTGCCATGATGATTTTACCCATTTCCTCTTCTGCCCTACAATCAGCCTCCCATTGGCCGCAGAACCAGTGTGCCCACACTGCGGCCTTGTGCTATGCCCCGCCCCGCCCCGCCGTGGTTCTGGAAGGGGAGTTTTCTCAGTTTAGCTTGGTCTGAGAGCTTATGAGGGGAGCTGCCGGGCCGAGGTATAGATGGTGGCAACTTTCCTTTGTCTCTTATTGTTACTGGTGTCAGACAGATCTGGATTCAAATCTCTCTGCCTCTTCTTGGCTGGGTGTCCTTAGCCAAGTTAATTTTATTTAGGTGGCTATTGCTATGTAACAAAGCACCCCAAAAGTTAGTGGCTTTAAGCCACAGCCAACTGTGATTGCTCATGAGTTTGTGGATTGGTTGGATGGTTAGTTCCTCCAATGTGGGGGCCAGGCTTGACCAGCCTTGGCTGGACTCCCTGATGTGACTGTGGCCAGCTGTGGACTGGCTGGTGAAGGCTGGCCTCAGCTGGGGTAACTGGACCCTCCTCACATGTTCACCCATCCCCCAAGCGGCTGGCCTGCACTAGTGTTCATAATGTGATGAGAATTCCCAGAGAGAGGGTGTAAGAGCCATGGACCTGGTTCTGGCTTCTGTTGATGAGCTGCAGAGTCACGTTGTGAAGGCCATGGCCCCATGCTGCATCACAGAACTTCGCTGTAACTCGTTTGCTCATTTGTAAGACGAGAATAATGTCACTTGTATCCTGTGATGCTCTAGTGTTCCTGTTCTCTTAGGGGATGGTCATTCAAGTGCTGCCGTGAGAGGGGCACAGGAGAGGTGCAGGAAGAAGAAGGTTTCCTCCAGGTGCTGAGGGGCCACTGCATGGGGAGAGCACTTAGCCGTGCAGGTGGGGAGCAGAGAGAGAGTGAGGGCCCGTGGGCAAGGGCTTTTATGGGGGGTCTGGGTGGGTACACAAGCATAGGGCATGAGAAATCTCCATTGATCCCCTTTGGTGTTTGACTATCACTAGGTCAAGGTCATGGGATGTAGGAAGGGAAACTTAGGGCAGGGCCCACCTTACTGCACTGGTACACCTGATCCCCTGGGCTGGGTGCTCACCGTGTGCTTGTGGGGATGCTGAGGCAGCAGGAAGATAGGAACTACTTTTAAAATTTATGATGCAGCTGGTAAACCATGAGCTGCATGATTTTTTTTGAAAGCTAACTTTGTAAAGTATAAATGACCGAGAAGTAGATCTCACCTTTCGAGAAAACCATTTCTTCCTTTCCTTTGGAAAGTATTTGAGTGGGGAGGTCCTTAGTCACAATAATTAAAGCATGAGGCAATGCCAGTGCAGAAAAGCTGGGTGTTCTGCTAAGCATTCCTTTTGTCCTTCCTGCATTTATTCGCAGAGTCAATCAGAAAACATACAGGAAGAGCCTACTGTATGCTGTATAGGAGACTCTGGATGTAACGTAGAGAGAAAATGAAGCAATAAGGTTACTGGAGGGCTGTGTGAGGTCGGTTTTCAGGGGCACTTCTTTGAAAGTCATGTGATGAATGTGGCCCACTGCCTCAGGGAATGGGAAGCCATTGAAGGCTTTAGGCAGGCATCAGTATGGTTTCTGGGTCATTTCAAAAGATCTCTCAGGCTGCTGCCTGGAGAATGAAGAGGTGGTTGATGGAGTTTGGTGCAGGGAAGAGACTAATTAGATGTTCCAAGCATCTGGGCTCTTGGTGCTGTGGCCTGAACCATCATGGTTGCAGAGATGGAGAAAGCTGGATGGACTGGAGAGATTTTTTTGGAGGTAGGGAGGTGAATTAGTGGGACTGTGTGCCTGGTGGGTGAGGGGTAAAAGATGGGGAGGCATGGTGTTTGACATTCAGTTTCCGTCTTGGGCCCTGATGGAGAGAGCCATTGGCTGAGATGGGGGAGTGGCAGATGATGATTCAGGCCTTAGCTTCCTCACCTTGAGATACCACATGGAGGTGGGTGGTAGACAGATCTATATGGTTGGCTCTCAGGAGAGAGGTCTGCACTTGTAGCATAATTGGGGAGTCAATAGCTCAGAGAAGGAGACCAAGGCCACGGATGGGAAATGTTGAGTGTGATCTTAGGCCTTAAGAAGTATCATGTGTTCCTGCTTACATTTTCATGCTGCTGCCTTCACCAGGAAACAAGTGGTAGAGGGCATCTAGGTGGCCGAGCTCAGCCCACAGGGAAGAGGCAAACCCAGCAGGCCCTGCAGCTTGAAGCAGAGCCCCCTAGTGGAGCCCAACCTGATGGGCCAATCTCTGGCCTACCCGCAGGGGCATGAATGAGCATAAATAATCATTCTAACCCATCAATACTTGGTGCGATTTGTCATGGAGCATTAACTAACCCATACAGTGGGTGTTTCTGATTAGTTCCTTTTTCTGTTTCATAAAGTTCAGGTCACATCTCACCAAATTCCAACTTCTCCACCCCCCAGAGATCCATCTATGCTTTTGTTTGCAGTGAGTAACTCCTGGGCCCAGCCCTTGCATTGCCACTCCTGGGCTCTGACCTTGACTCCACTATTTACAAGTGACCCCGGGCAATTTTCCTCATGCCCTGAGGCTGAGCTCCTCATGGGTCAAGTGCAAATGATAGTACCTTAGAGTCATATCACACATACATCTCACGCTCCCAGAGTTAACATTTACCAAAGCATTTATGATGTTGAGAGAGAGAGAGAGAGAATACTCATGAGAATGCACTCAGAAAATATATAACCC
This sequence comes from Suricata suricatta, assembly GCF_006229205.1. Taxonomy (NCBI): domain Eukaryota; kingdom Metazoa; phylum Chordata; class Mammalia; order Carnivora; family Herpestidae; genus Suricata; species Suricata suricatta. The sequence goes on along the minus strand of NC_043702.1, from coordinate 97,913,018 downwards.
AGGGGAAGCCCGAAAAGGGAGAGGGAAGTCAAGTTTCTCAGAGCATGAGCTGCTCTCCCTTCTTGGTTTAAGTCCGTTGCTCATTCAGTACATGTGTACTGAGCCCTACATGGGTGAATAAAACAGACAATAGACCTTTTACATATGGAGCTCACATCCTAAGAAAACCAATTTTCATGCTTAAAGGCACAATTCCTATTTATCATGCAACATGGTGTCTACGACATGCCAACATCCTCCTTCGTTGGCGAACAGCTCCAATGCTGGAGCTGAAGGATGGAAGGGATGGTCATGCCTCATTTTGACTTCAGGTACTGTTCAGTTTCCACATTGCATTTAGATCCCCCAAGTGGAGACTCCACTGTCTCCCCCCCCCCCTCGTGAGAACTCAGTGAAGTGTGGGCATTGAGGGGGCTCATCAGTAAGGGAGGAGAGGTATGAACTAGTGATTCCAGTCTCAGCAATGACGTTCCCAGGTAGTGCTTTGAGCTTTATTAGTGACCGCACCCCAGAGTGAGCCTTCAGAGAGCAGTGGCCCTCCCCTGGGTGAGCTGAGTGTCCATGCCTGCAGACACTTTGGGAGCGGAGCAGTGGAGGGGCTGTGAGGGGTCAGCTGCACTCCACACCCGCATCCTCACTGTGGTTGCAGTTGTGAGAGCCCCAGTTGTTCTTGCTGCAACTCCACAGGGTCCCCTCTGTCCCTCGACAGGCGACGTTATCCAGCCAGATCTCCCCAGTGCCTGGATATAAAGAAGGCAAGGAGAGCGAGGAAAGCGCGATTAGGGGTCAACTTCCATTTGGGGGTTGATGGCCGATTTCCCTTGCATCCACTCAGGTCCAAGGTGCTGATTTATTTTCTCTTCCCTTTGCACCTTCTCCTTGAAGAAGGTCGCAGCATGGCCTGTCCTGATCTCTAGTTGCCAGACTAAGCTGAGATGAACACTGGTGTTTGCCTGCCCTGCAGCTCCTCTGTCCCTCCAGGGCCAGCGCCTCAGCTGTCCTTCGGAGGGTTGTGCCTCTCAAACACCATCGGCTGTGGAGCGACCTGGCTTCAGGGCCAGTCGGACAGTGATCCAAGCCAGGGCAGCCAGAGCCTCACCCAAGCCCTCGCTGCCACTGCTGGGGAAGGGAAGTCATCTCTTTCCGGGGGCCACCCACCTGGAAGGCTGGCCACCAGGGGAGCCGAACTGCTCTTTCAGTTGCTTAAGCCAATGCTTTTCTTTGAACCCACACTTCTCGCTGAGTCACTTGCAACCCAAGTGAAGGCCTCAAGGAAAGAGGCCCCTGGCTGAAGACCTACTCACCAGGTCCCACATTGACAAGGGCCCTTCCCGTGGAGAAGCCCAGCATGCGGCAGAAGACAGTGGCATCTGAATTGTCCCAGTCGTCATCGCAGATTGTCCCCCAGGCACCATTATAGTAGACTTCAGCCCGGCCTCGGGTCCTAGAGCCGATAATCCTGACGGCTACCAGGGATTCACCTGGGTGCAAGGCATACATGCGAGGGGTGAGGAGAGCGGTCTAGGGATTCACACAGATACACACTCTGCCTCTCCATTACTAGAAAAGCAAGTCCCCTGCGTGGCTGTCCCCAGCGCCGGGGAGGTCCCACATAAGGGACCGCCACAACCATGCACCTGCAGGTGGCCTGGCCTTATGGGGAGACGAAAAGGAAAAGGTGAGGGGAAAATGGAGGGAGGGAAACAGGGGACGGGGAGACACAGGGAAGGAGCAAAGGAGAGAGAAAGAGAAGGAATGAGGGTGTTGGGGGAGAGAGGATGGGAACGAGCCGGCTGTGCCCTGGTTCTATGCCCGGGGCAGGCTTAGCCAGGGGAAGAGCCGGTTAGCTTTTCCCAAACTGAGGAATTTCTCTGAGAACCAGGCCCTCTCCCCCTCATACCTACAGTTCTCAAGTAGTTTCCTCCAAAGCCCAAATTAAAGAGAAGAGAAAGAATGATTACCTTTTTGACCCTTTTGTCCCTGTATTCCTTGCTGTCCAGAGGATCCTGTCATAAGGGGAAAAAAAACCTATACACAATTTGAAGGGAAACAAGAAGCCCTGACCCCTGCACCCTTCCTTGCCAGCAGTGGAAGGAGGGCGGGCGGGTGTGTGGGGAGGTCAGAGTCTCTCCCGAGTTTTGCCAGTGACCTGGCATTGTAAGGGCTGGATGTACCATGGGAGCCGATGACTGAGCAAGCCGAAATAGGCTTACACCACAGCGCACAGGATTTAAGCTAGATTGGTGGGGAGCATGTAACAGGGAAGAGGCATGGGGTGGGGAGCAACTCCTCTTTGGAAAGGTCCAGTGTCCAGGGCATGGGCTGGATGTCATGAGACCACAGTCCACATGTCCGCCCAGGACGTGCCTTACTCACTTCTGTGTGCTCAGGGCTAAGGGTAATCCCAACACAGAATTTGTCCAGGAAGGAGCCAGCAAACCTCTACACCTCTGATTCTGAAAACTCCCAGACAGACTCCTTACAACAGGGACTCTCCTTAGAACACACAAATCAGAGACCGAGGCCTTACCTTTTACTCCTGGATCTCCCTTTTGGCCTTTCAGTCCGGGTGGACCACTGACGCCTATAGAGCCCGGGCTTCCTTTGTCTCCCTTCATGCCTGCGGGGCCTGGAGAGGAGAGAGACCGAGAGGCTCAGAAGCTTTGTTCTGCTTTCCCAGGGGGACCAATAGCCTTGGGCTTCAGTGACTGAGTTGTCCCTGACCACCAGGTTTCCCATGTCCATGAAGGGGCCGTCTGGATGGTCAGCCTGAGTCTGTGGTCCACCTTGGAGGGGCAGTTGGGGGCAGGGTGTTGCTCTGATCTCCCCACGGACTCTCCTCTGAATGCTGGTTGAGAAGACACAGGTAAAAACAGGTGACAAGATTCCAGGGGCTGCGGGCCCTCCTCGGACGACAGGATTGTGTGGAAGTTCTGGCTGTTCTGAGAGAATTTGCTACCATGTGTCTAGGTCTCAAGTTCTCCTTTAGCGAGTTCAAACAGGAACCGAATCCCCAGATCATGAGGAAGAAAGAAGGTTTAAGAAATGTGTCTGAGAAGTTTTGCGTTGGCGCCCATCAGGGCAGGGCTGTGGAGAAGACTAGAAGGGGGCTCTCTGTGGGATGGGCTGCGCGCAGGCGAGGGCTTGGGAGGTGATCATAACAGGCTAGTGGGAAGCAGCAGGGGGAGGTGGGAAGGGGCTTGAAGGGCCAAAGGGAAGATGGAGATGGACAGAGGCAGGTATGGGGAAGCAGAGAGAGGCACCGCGGCCCACCTGGGAGGTGGAGACGGAGGCCGCACAGCTCCACGGTGGATGCACGGCCTGAAGCTTCCAGCTGGCCCCGCTCTTCAGGCCCTTCTCACCCCTTCTCTACCCTCAGCCTGGCCCCTATCCCTACCCCCTCAGGTCACTGAGTTCTGTCGCTCTCCAGGTTTTCCAGGGGAAAGAACCTGAGGCTTGAGGGACAGAGTCCTGGAATCTCAAACAGTCTTGGGCCCCAGCCCCTTCGGGAGAGGGTTATAGAGCAGCATGTTCAAAGTCAACCCGACCTGTCCTGCAAGCACGAGGTTTTCCAGACATCATTCAGAGAAATTAAAATGAAGCTGGCCCTTTACCTGGAAATCCTGATTCTCCTTTTGTTCCTTTCTGTCCTTGAAGTCCTAAGATCGAAATACAAAAAAAGGGGGGGGAAGATAATAAAACTTAGATATTAGACACTTTTAATCTTAGACAACCTCTACCTTTTGTCTGATTAATGCAGACGGAAAGATACATTGGTTCTCCACTATTGTTTAAAGCCTCCTGAGCAAAGCATAAAAGGAGACAGACTGGAGATAAATGGGGACACGCGTTGGGGACAAATAGAAACGGAGTGGATGAAAGTCTGCATTAGACAGACAGACAGACAGACTCTGGATTTACTGGCTGGCCTTCTTTGTCCAATTGTAACCTGACTTGGTGTCTAACTCCAGTCCTGCTGCATTTTATTGGAAAGGAATTGAAAGATATTTTGAAAACAAAGTTGTCTTTATTTCCAAAAGACTGAGGAGGGGACTCACTGGCCGCCAGGAGTATTTGGCTGCTCCATAGAATTTGTTGGTTTATTTCATTGTGGCCCTAATGTGGCAAAAGATTGACGAGGCTAAAGGGTCTCATGTCCAGAAGATGGAAAAACAATCACTGCAATCATTGGTGATGATCCGATTTGTGGGTCTAATGTGAAAGATCCTTCCTCCCTCCTTTTCTTCCTCCTTTTCCTTCCCTCCTTCCACCCACCCATCTCCTTATTCACTGCTTTTCATGGAAGGGCCACAGAAGAGGAGGGAGGTTACAGGGAGATAATATTTTGTTGGTTTAGCAGCATTGTGGTTTTCTTTTTTTTTTTTATAAACCTTTTTTTAAGTTTATTTATTTATTTTGAGAGAAAGAAAGAGAGAGAGAGGAAGCAAACCAGCAAGGTGGGGTGGGGAGGAGTAGGGGGCAGAGAGAGAGGGAGAGAGCGAGAATCCCAAGCAGACTCCATGCTGTCAGTGCAGAGCGCAATGTGGGGCTTGAGCCCCGAATCGTGGGATCGTGACCCCAGCTGAAATCAAGAGTCAGACACTTAAACGACTGAGCCACCCAGGTGCCCGGCAACATCGGTTTCTTGACTTTAAGTGCCAATACCAATTTGATGCCAGAGAAACAAGACTCTTCAAGACACACAGACTTGGGGAAATGAAAGCTCAGTATTGCCTGGGACGTCACGGTCACTAGAGAGTAACAAGAGGAACGCCATGCTCACCACCACACGCCCCCGACTGGGGTCCTTCCCTTGGCCCAAGCCCACCTGTGGTGACAAGCAGCAGCCACAGGGAACTCGGTTACCCAGCTGGCCCATTGCCTGGGGGGAGTTTCAACCTGGGGAACTTCCTACGCACCTACTGTGTGTGGGTCAATGAGGGGCATGGCAAGGGGCCCAGCAGACCTCTTAGGATCCCTTTCTGGAATAATGAGCAAGGGCATTCCTGGCTCCCGGTAGCCCTTGCAATTGTTCCCCCGAGGCCGGGAGCTGCCTGGAAGTGGGTCAGAAGCCCCAAGAGCTCAGAGCTGCTTCTGCAGACCTTGGCACCAGGGAAGCAGGAAACACTGGAGGGATCTGAGAGGGCAGTGAGCTCAGCCCCTCATGTTAGGGATAAGACGGAACTGAGGCTTGGAAGTTTCTTCTAAGGGCTAAAGGAACCTCAGAGGTCAGACCCTGGCAGGCAGGCCCCACCTCACTCTGTGGCGATTGGCACATGCTCTACCTCCTCCCTCCCTCATCCCCTGGAGAACTCAGATGAAGCCTGTGAAACCTGCTAAGATGTCAGATGTCACCAACCGCAAAGCCTTCTCTGGCCTCGCCCATGGATGACACACTCCTTTTCACGGCAGCAAAGTGGCCAGAATCAGAGAACCTGCACTTGCATCTGTCTCTGTGACCCTGAGCCAGGTGCTGCCCTCTGAGAGGCTTACTTTCCTTCTCTGAGTCTCCAGGCTGCCTATGGGGGCACTTGGGAGACTGAAATGAAGTCCTCTGTGTCCTGTGTTGAGCCCCATGTCTGGCGAGTGCTCAGTAGACACCGTCCCAGAGACCCCACAGACCCCTGTTTGTGCTCGTCTGCCTCCCCTCTCAATAGGGAGTGCCTCTGACACTGGCCCACATGAGCTCCGGGCTTGCTGCCCATCGGGTTCCATAAATGTTTGCTGGTGACCTGAGGTCGCCCAGCAGAGGTGGTAGATATTTCCTCTCTGCTCACCTACATCTGAATTGCAGGTGTCAAGATTAGAGAGGAGAAGCCACGCTCAGAAATGCGTCTTTGGTTGGTATTAAATAGAAAAAAAGACCACAGCCCACCATCTTTGAGCTGCCTTCCTGTCTCAGAAGCCAACAAATGCTGGGTTTCTCCTCCTAACCACAGCTAACTGAGTTTTCCTGGATATTGCACACATCTCAAGCTGAGGGGACTCCAAACTCTGTATTTGCAAGGTGTTTATTTACAGAAATAATTTTCTCCCAAGAAAATCATGCAGTACCAAAGCACGCATCCTCTTACCTGTTTAGCACTCAACTAGTATTTTGCCTAAAAGCTTGGAACATTCCTGCTCTGAGGGGAAACTGCCCATTTCAAACCCAGAGTGCTGTCAATAATGTCCCAGAGTGGATATTATTCTAGACTACTCCTCGAATTCCACAGGGGAGGAAACTCAGGCCTGGGGCAAGTTAGGAGCAAGTCTCCCAATGCTGATTTGGCGTAGAAATTTTTAGTGCAATAGGAAACTTCCTTCAATACTTCCCTGACATAGAGGCTAAGTGGAGCTTGGCAGGTTGAGGACAAGTTTGATGACTAACAGACTCAGCTGTGTAGCAAGAAGGGGACCAAACACTGGGATGCCTGTAGAAATCTGCAGATACCTCTGAGAAATTTAGAGGCCAACGAGAAAAGTTTTATAAGTGACAATTTAGTAATGTGATTTGGTAGAATTCGGTAAATTCTGGGGCTAACTCAGTCCTTATTTATGGGGCTGGAATGAACTGAGAAACTCTATTCACAATATAAGGCTTAATTGCTAGTCTGACTAATAATTCCTTGCTGCTTACCTTCAAAGTGTCTTAAAATACAGACGAGAAAATGGATTGCAGGTTATTTGCATATTGGCTTTGCCTCAAGAGGAAAATAAAAACAGAAAATTCAGACTCTTGCTGTAATTTAGACAGGAAGGCTGTTGAGATGCAGAACTTCTGATCAGATTGCTGTTTTGGAGCTGAAGTGTTTCCGCTGCTTCTAATATCATTTTATGAGGTGGAGTGAGAGAAATAGAAACGATGACCACAGGATGAAGCGAGCCCTCCCCATTACAACAAACTTCAGAATGGCTAAGAGTTTTTGAGTTAAAATTAATTTTTTCTTGGGGATTTTGTGTTTTGCAATTCTCCCCACTTCGAAATCAAATGATTTTATAATCCTTTGGATGACCAAAGGTTAGGGGAAAAAATGAAGTTTGGGGGGTTTGCTAAAACACTGTTTGGTGAATGGTAAAGGAAACTACTCAGAGAAAGTTCTGCTGAGTGATGACACCCTACTTAATAAACTGGGCACTTTCTCTTCCCAGCAGAAGGAAAAGAATTTCCTCTTCCCTGTCTTTAATCTGAAATGGCTCCTTTCTCTCGAGAGATGTCAATGGAGGGAAACATGTCACCAGGATGGGGTGGGGTGTGGTTAGTGGCTGCTCACAGCAGCTGGGTATCTGGTGACAGAGCCAGGGGAACTGGAAGTCCAGGTGATTCTGACTTCTCTGGAGTTCTACGCTCTATGTCAATTCTGTATGACAAAATCTGGAACAGCACCATTTTGGAATCTGACTTTGAGATTCACTCCTGGATTCAAAGTATATTAACTGTGAGCCCCCATTGTCTAACCTGGGGAGGGTTTGCCCGCGGGGGAGTCTTTGCTTCCTCTGCTGTAAGGTAGTGAAACTCAGGAGTAAGGGCAAGGGGACTAAGATCCTAGGAGGAAATCCCGAGCACAGGGCCTGCCGGAGAGGTATTGCTCATTACAAACAGATTTCCTTTTTTTTAGATCTGTATAATTAACACATGATAATGGGATCTAGCTGTTCTCTAGGTCAAGCCAAGGCACTGCCATTTCTGTTTTCATCTGGGGGGGGCTAGATAACCTCTTGAGAGATTAATGATTTTATTTTCAAAATGGGAAATACATTAGTTCGCAAAACTGGCTTGATATCATCCAAACTGGACAAACACTGGAGTGCGTCCGGTTTGCGGAATACCGGTTGTCCTGACATTGAAAAGCTTGCATGATCTTCCAAGATAAGAAGGCCGGGCTCCTGCTTAGGGGGCCCAGTCTTCCTTTCCCCACTTCAGAAATCTATTCCAAACATTCATTAACTTCTGACTTGGGGATCGTGGGTGGACCCGCCTATGTGCTGCCAGATTACCGACCTGTGGGAATGCCCTCTTGAGATGTCCGTGTGGGTCATCAGCTATGAGATCAAGACAAGCATTTGATTTGTGTGGGAAATCCATGCAGTTGTACATAAGCTGTAAGTATCACATGCTCCACGTTGAAAACATAACCACCGTGTTTACTTGGGAGGCAGAGCTAAAGAATAACTCAGCATTTGCCCGGTTGGTATTCACCGGTAGGCCTGATTGATGGAAATCCCCTAAAAGGTGCTCAGCAAATATACAGGAACTTGATAATGGGGTTGAAATGATCCCCAGGCTAAGGGCCAACAGGCTCTGTGCTGTGAGGGAGGTGGGTTGGGGGGTAAATAATACAGAGCTGTAACAGGGCCTGAGAATGTCATGTTTTCTTCTCAGGGTAGAAGAGGCTGCTAAAGCCTCAGCTCTAATCCTCCCTGGACTGGGAGGGAGAGAGAGCGCCTGATGGGGTGTAGGGGGCAGGTGCAGGCTGCCTGGGTGGGAAGATGGCATGATGGAGTGTAGCAGATGGGCTTGGGCTTGGGTTCCAGCCCTGGCTTTGTCTTCTCTTTGAGGCTGGGCAAGCTGCACGAGACAGCACTCACAGGAGTGCTTATCCCACCCAGTTGTCATGGAAATGCTCATTATCAGGAGGTGCTTTTACTATGCAACCCCCCCCCCCACCAGGATGAGGACTGCAGGGCAAAATTCCCTACCCTCAGGCAGTGAGAGACACAAGCTGGGAGCCTGGGGAATGGGCAAGGTGTTCCTTGTGGGTAAAATCATGCTTTACCCAGAATACCCTTGCTTAGTTAAGAACCATTGGTCTGGCAGTGGGAGAAGGGTGCAGACAGGTGGGGACAGAGACTCACTATTGACAGCTGAGAAGTAAAAGCCACCAACCCTATGAGGCCAAATGGAAAACTCAGGGATAGGCAGCCTCAGGCCCTAAAATCTGGGACCAGGGAAGGTGACAATATACATGATCAGGAGGAGGCAGTCAATGCATCAGGGGCATCTGACCATCATAGTCAGATAGAATCTTTCCAGAAGGTGACACCTTGCTGGCTGCCTTCAGGTGGCATTTAGCATGGCATCAGGTAGCAGATGCCCTTCCCACACTGACACACAATCCATGAACAAGAAATCAACCCTGGGGCTCCATGGACTAGAAGGGCAGTTGGTGCTAGAGGTGTCTGGGCCATGGCTCCTGAAAATCTTCAGAGAAGCCCAGATAGTTGAAGGATCCAAGTCCAGGGCCCCACTTACCCTTCTGGCCAGAGCTCCTGACCCTCTCTCACGTCTCCACCCTCAATGCCAGGGACATCAGCCTACAGAGTCCTCCCTCATTCTTCTGTGACTTCTCCTGCTCTGTTTCTTCTCTCTAGATTTCCTATCCCCTCCTCCACATGGCCAAGCTCCACTCATTCTATGAGCCCCCAGCTCAAGCTCTTAGATTGCTCTTGTGCTGTGCTGCCTTTCGCCACCCCTGCCAGACAGGGGACACTGTGCAATCAAAGCACTTAGCTGAGTTAAGTCACATTTGTTTAAGGACTCCATCCATCCATCAGGCAACCGGTTGATCAGTGAGCACTGAGAGGACGTGCCACTGGTGCGGGTCTGTGCACTGCTCTGCACGAGGGCATCAGGCTGTCTAACACGACCCGATCTTCCGCTCTGGCAGAGGAGGGGGCCATGGAAGACTGTCCCTGGCCATCCCAGGCGGTCGTGCTGCCCTTGCTCTCACCTTTGTGCTGCTTCTGCACTTCCAGGCTGCACTTGGCTTTCTAACAGGCTTTGGGCACTTCTCCACACAAAAGCCCACAACACGGTGTACCTGGCACAACCTGGCAACAGTCTGTGGGCCTGTGTCCTGCACCAGCCTGTGTGTGTAGGGGCAGGAAGCAGGCATCATGATGATCCAGCACCCAGCACACTGGCCCAGACCTTCTAGGCCATGGTAGGTGCTCAGACGTAGGGACTCGACAAAATTGGCCCAGAGGTTTAAGACCCAGACCACACTGGTTTGATGGTTTGTGACTGAGAGGACCTGGCTTGAAGGTTTATACTGTGGTCACTGTGAGTTTGGTCACATGGGTCACTCCTCCCAGCCTGAGTCCCTTTGGGACAATCCCCTGCCCCAATTCAGAGCCCTGACTCTTGGGGCCCCACTGCAGGTCAGTAGGAGAAAATAGAAACCATGCACACAGCTGGAAGGCAGGCCAGGAGACAATGTGGGTCAGCTGCCTTTCTCTTCTCGTTAATGGGGAAGGTTTGGCCATGGCATTGAGGCCTTTCAGGGATGCTGGGCAGACAGAAGACGGTCCTAGGACTTGGGCAGAGGAAAGTGTCTTTAATTAGGGGGCCTCAGAGGCCAGAGCCCAGGAGACTCTGTGCCTCCTTCTGGGGGCCCCGCTGGGAGGCAGTGCTCCTCCCTGTCCATCCCACACCCCCCCAACCCCCACCCCACCCCCTCTGTTACCTGGGTCCCCCTTGCTTCCCTTCATGCCGTTGGCTCCTGGTGTCCCGGGTGTCCCTGATGGTCCTATATAACGGATGCCCGGAGAGCGTGAGGGCTGGGTTCTGTGGCTCTTCAGACATCACCCTCCATGCCCACTGCGGGACTGAGGACCTTACCTGTGAGCCCCGGGGGGCCAGCACTGCCAGGCTCACCCTTGGCACCTGGGGGTCCCACCACGCCCGGAGAGCCAGGAAGACCCTTCGCTCCAGGTTGTCCTGCAAGTCAAGTGACAACCGCGAGGTTGGGGGTGGTCGGCAGGGAGCCTGGCTGCCTACCCCTCTGCTTGTCTTTCTTCTCAGCCGTGACACATGTTACCTCCGACCACCTTGTATGTTCCCTGAGCAGTTTTAATTTTTTTAATGTTTTATTTATATTTGATAGAGAGAGAGAGACAGAGCATGAGAGGGGGTGGGGCAGAGAGAGGGAGACACAGAACTGGAAGCAGGCTCCAGGCTCTGAGCTGTCAGCACGGAGCCTGACATGGGGCTCGAACCCACAAATGTGAGATCTGATCTGAGCTGAAGTTGGAGGCTTAACCGACTGACCCATCCAGACACCCCTCCCTGGGCAGTCTTAAACAGCTCCCTTTAGAAGCCTAGAACTAGGCAGGTCTATAGGAGAAAAGTTACAGCACAAGCAATGCATTCATCTCTGCCATCACTCTGCAGTGTCTGGGGCTCTTGGGCTCCCGGGGCACCCTGGTCGTGGGTGTGTGCTCCACACCCCTGCGTGGCAGACTGCTACCAAGCTCGAAGGGGATGCCAACCAAGCCTGTTCCTCCCAGGTGGGGGCCTGGTTTTAAGAGACCCAATGTGGTCTGGGTTAACACTACAATGAAATTAAAGATGGTGGAGTCACATCCTGGACTTGACTTTGCCCAGCGACAGTAGCGGCTCCAACGATGCCTGGACTCCCAGAGTTTACCTTGGTCTCCTTTCATTCCAGGAGATCCAGCTGCACCTAAAATGAAGAAGGACTTTAGGGATTTTGTCCCCCTCTGGCTCAGTCTACCAGAGAGAAAGGGAACATCTACCGACCAACAGACGGCCTCTTACCTGGGAGGCCTGGCTTCCCTGAGTCACCTTTACCTCCCTGGGCTCCGGGGGGCCCCATGACCCCTGCGTCTCCTTTCATGCCCATGTCTCCTTTGCTTCCTGAAAAACCACAGAGTCTTGGTCAGACCACAGGAAGAGGACGAAGCCGGCCATCAGGTCTCACTGACACTGTCCCACCCAAATTCCAAACTCGAACTCCTTGGGCTCCACCTACCTGATTCCCAAAGTGGGAGATACTCTCAAGGAGCAACAATCTTGCCCCAGACCGGATGTAAACTTATGAGAAATGGCTGAAGTCACCTGGCCTGGCTGACGGGCAGCAGAAGGCCCAGAAGCCGGGCTCCCAGGGCCCCAGTCAGTACACCGGTCCCCTTGGGAGGGACCACAGCCCAGGCTGAGCCAACGCTGCCCAGCTCATTTCAGTATCTGCATGTGGGGAGTTATTTTTTTTTTCCAAGTCTCCCAAACAGAAATCTGAATATTCCAGAATTCTGATCCCAGATGCTGAGAATAGAAACTTGAAGGCATGAGTGGAGAGAAAAACATTGCAGCAGCTCGGATCCCTGCCAGGGCGCCAGCCTTTCCTGGTGCCCAAGGTTTCAAATTTTCCACTTGCCATCAGCATTCAAGGCTCGTCCCAGCCTGTCCTCTCCTCGGTCCTCCATTGCTCCCTCCTCCTCTTTGCCACTTCACGGCTTGTATCAATCGCATGGGGCCTGGCAACCTCTTCCCAACCAGCGGGCTGGGCTTCAGAGTGGGCTGCATGCCCTTGCTGGTGGTGCCAGCCTGGGTCTACTTGTCAGCGGCCCACCGGGGCGGCTGGTGTTGCAGGAGCTAGTCACAGTCCCACCCCGGCAGCGGCCTCAGCCCTGGGACAGGCTAATTGGGATGGAATGTGGTTAAAAGGCTCCACTCCACTGTTTTCCCTGATATCAGAGTTGGGAGGCCTCGGAGGGAGGGTAGCCTTCTCTCTCATGAATTGGGAAAGGAGATGGAGAGGTCAGAGGCCTGGGGAAGGAATCACCAGTCACACTAAGCTTTCTGGTCTAAGCCTGGGGTGACATTAGGGGCAAGGCTCAGGAAGTAGATTCTTTGAGGTGGTTTCGATACTTGAAGGATGATTATTCCTTGATGGGAAACAAGATAATCAGAGAAAACTTGGTTCGGTTGAGATCTCTTATGGCCCCAGGGGCAAGTGCCAAAGAAGGAAGTTCTTGCTTGGTCCAGCTGTGCCCTTTGGCAGAAGGGACAAATGGCCTTTGGGAGACAAGACTGGAGGAGTTTGTTGGTGCCTGACCAGCCCGGCTGGCCAGAACCATCTGGTTATGGGAAGGGCGGGGCTGCCTGAGGACTCCGGAATGTGGTCTGGGCCCAAGTCTGTGTGCAGCATGACGGCCACATGTCCATCAAAGGAGGAGTCTTGGGGAAGCAGGGTGCTCTCAGTGAAAGGACCAGAGTCTAGCACCAATGCGTGAACCTCAGCTGCCATCTGGTGTCAGAATGGTCCTATCACAGCTCAAGGCAAGGTGAGGACAGACTCTGCCCTTGGAACTTCCCCAGGGGCCTTTGCCCCATCGGTTGGGACAAAGCATAAAGCCTCAGGACCACTGGGGCAGGCCCCTCTCCCCAGCCTTGTCGGCCGGCAGGAGATTAGGAAAACAGTGGGTGAAGGAGAACTTGTGATCATGGGAGAGGAGACCTCAGAAAAGGAGGGGTAGGTGGGACCCCTGATTTCTGAAAAACTGAAACTTCACATTTCCCCTGCCAGCCAACCACAGTTTGTCCAGGCCCAAGTCTGAGGGCAGGTGCCACCCCTGGTGGCAGTATCTGCATATCTGGGGCACTGGATGAGTGTGGGAGGGAGCACAGTAGGGCACACCCTGCACGGGCTGGTTCTCATCCCCTCCTCTGGGACTGGCAAGTCTGGGCCTCCCTCTCCTGTTACTCAGAGAACTACAGACAGCAGCCTTTGGAATCACCCTTAGAGGTCAACTGTCTAACCATCTTCTGGTGCATAGATCGCCCTCAGTACCCCCCAATTCTCCTCAAGGAGAATCCTGCAGCCCTTCCCCCTGCCCCCTACCTATGGAGGCCCTTGAGGCCCGCGCATGCGCATTTCATCACAGAGCCCCTGAAAGTCCTAACAGCCTCCTTCCTCTGTCACCTCTGCACAAGTGTCTCTCCTGAAACCTTTGATCATCACTCCTCATTCTTCTGCAGCCTGCCCAGCGCAAGCGTGTTTTCTCTTCCACAAGTGCCTTTCTGAAGTTTGAGGATGGCTGACGCATTGTGTCGCCCAAAGGGTCCTCTTCCTGAAGGCAAGCACCCTGGTCTCTTCTAATGTAAATAGTTCCTATCTGGGTACAGCTCCACACATCGCGCGTCTTCCATTCCTGTTGTAACCCATCCTTATTAAAGGTTGCTCTTATTATTCCCCTCTTATAGGTGAGTAAATTGTGGGTCAGAGGGGTCGAGTCATTTGCCCAAGGTCGCCCAGCTAGTGCGCCTGACAAGGACCCAGGTGTGTCTGCTTCTAGAACAGAAGTTCTCCCGTTTCTACCTTAAGGGATCCCTGATGCTACTAATACGAACGCTTGTCATTTGTTTAGTGTTGAACCATGTGCCGGATAGTTTGAAAACATGATCTCTAGCTCTTGTACCTGCCATACAAAGGATGCCTAATTTAATTATTATTTTTAAAATGTTTATTTAGTTTTGAGAGAGTGCAAGTGGAGGAGGGGTAGACGGGGGCGAGGGTGGGGGGGAGGGGGGACAGAGCATCCGAAGAAGGCTTGGCACTGCCAGCAAGCAGCGAGCCGGATGCGGAGCTCCAACTCACAGTCTGAGATAGTAACCTGAGCTGAAGTTGGAGGTTCAACAGACTGAGCCCCCTAGGCGCCCCTGATTATTATCATTTTAATTGCCATTCTTTGCTGAAAGGAAGAAACTAAACCTCAGCTGGTTAAGTTATGTGCCTTGAGGCACAAGTGAACAAGTGCAGAGTGGGGGTGGCATCAAGCCCGCTAGCACCCGGCCCTCATTCCCCCAGTGCATCCCAGAACTACTGAGGGGTTCAGGAGGCCATGCGACAAGGGCATGAAGGTGCGCGGTCATGGCCAGAGGCCCTGGGGCAGCGCTTCTCAGAGCACCCTAGATTTCTGGCTTCCAAATCATCCAGGCCTTTGAAACACAGACTCTTGCACTCTGAACAAGGGCCTTCATGGTTCTAGCGTAGCACCTGCTTCTGGAATCCCCCCCTCCCCTCCCTGTCAGCCAGTCTCCTGTCCTGCCCTGTGCCCACCTCATGTCCCACTGCCACCCCTCAGCGTCCTCTCCGCAGAGCTCCTGGCATGGCCTGTGTCCCCACTCATCACAGTTGTGCCTGGTGCTCCGTGGCATCTACCCCTACACATGCTACTCTCAGCTCTCACATTCCTGGCCTCTGCTCACCTGGACAGACGGGACCACAGAGGTGCTCCAGGGGTGGGAGTTGTGAGCACAGCCCAGCCCTCAGTGGGGCTGAACAGACATGCTGACACAGGGTCTGGGCCCAGGCCTAGGCCCCAGCCCCTCCCCCACAAGCCCCGACACCCTCACACAGGCCTTACCTGGGAGGCCCAGGTCTCCTTTGTCTCCCTTAGCTCCGGGTTCCCCTTTCAGGCCAACACGTCCCCCTTCACCTTTGCTGCCTTTCTCGCCTTGCCGTCCTGGGGTGCCTGCAGAGAATGGCCAATAGGATGGGCTCCCACTGTCCTCCTAAGGCCTCCTTAGCCAAGGAGACTGGGGGATGGCAGAAATCTGGGGGACGTTAGGTCATCCCTCAGAGGTCTTGATGAGGCACCAGACTCCAGAGGACCGTGGGAGGGCACCAACTCCCTGGGGCCGTGGGCGGGGATGGGGGGAGGGGGTACCCAGCTGAGCCCAAGCAGGGGAAACACACGTTACCAGGGGCTCCTTGTTTCCCGGGAGTACCACTGGGTCCCTGGAGGCCTGCGAAGAAGGACAGAAGAACTAATCACAGTGCTCAGGGCTCCTCGGTCAGCTGACGTCCTAGAGCCTGAAGGAGGGGACGAGGGCCCAGCACAAGGGGAGGGGCTTCTGTCTGCATCATTCTCTCTCTCTCTCACACACACACACACCCCAATAGTGACAACATTCACCCTTCACAACAGCAAGGAAAAGAGAGATGGGGGATGAAGGGCTGAGTTTCTTAGGCACAGGGGTGTCAACGAGCCATGGCCCCTGCCTCCTCACCCAGCCCCTACCCACCTGCCTCTCCCTTGATTCCAGGTGGGCCTTGGAGTCCTGGGGGGCCTGGAAAGGAAATGGAACTCAGAACGTAGCCTGGACGAGGAGGAGAACCAGGTTATGGGGCCAGTGGACAGATGCCAGTGTGTGTGGCAGCATGGCATGCCTCGGTCCCCTTGGTCCCCTTCTTGGCCTGTGGCCTTGGCAGGCAGGGGATTCCAGGCATGCTCTGGGTTCCTTTTGACCTGGAAGACCTGAAGAAGAGGGGCAGAGACACCAATGGGCCAACCCACGAGGTGGGGCAACAAAGCCATTTATCACCCCATTATGTATTCGATGACTGTCACTGAGACTGAGCCAAACGATGTGGAAAGAAGAGAAGAAAAAGCAGAGCTCCTTCCTCTGGGAAGCTCATGGCCTACCAGGCAAAATGCAATCCTATCAGTAACATCTTCTAAGAGAGGCTGAGTCAGACAGACCTGGCTTCAGGTCACACCACCACCCCCTCAGCTGTGTGACCTCATGCAGGTCACTTCTTCATTTTGAGCGTCAGCTTCCTCCTCAGCAAATTGAGATTAATATGCCAGTTATGCAGGGCCATCCGGAGGCAGGCTCTGGATCAACGGAACCTCCTATCGCCGCAACTTGCATGTGGCTCTGGCCCTTTCCAAGGGCCGCCTTGCAGACTTGAGACCCACAACAACCCGGGAGGGTGGGACGTCCCATCCTAGTTCGTTAGGGGCTGCTAGGACACCGCAGAGTGGCTGGCTTTGAACAACAGACATTTCTCTCAGTTCTGCAGTTTGGAAGTTCCAGATCCTAGATCCAAGAGCTAGTGTGGTCGGGTTCTGGTGAAGGCCCCCTTCTGGGGTGCAGACCACTAACTTCTCGCTGCGTCCTCATGGGGTGGCAGGGAGGGGGTGCCGAGGGAACTCGTTGGGTGCTGGGAGCCACACCGGCCTTGCTAGATGACACAGTCACAGTGAGGAAATGGCAAACGTTTACACAACTCCTGCCATGAGAGGCGAAACTGGTCTCTCCTTCTACTACTACTGCTCATATTGAAAATAAACCGGTCGTCGTTAATTAGGCCTTACAGCATTCCAAATCAGACTGATATTCCCCACACAGTTACCCTGTAAGAAAAAAACATTTTCCTGTCCTTGCATAAGAGATTTTAGATCAAAATATTATAAACATTTGACAAAAGCCTCTTCTAATGAGCCTTGCAGACCCAAAACATAGACTTGAAGGGCTTAAAAAGACAAGAATTGCATTTGAGTCTGGCCCAAAGAAAAGGAGCCTAATTTGGAGATAAGAAATAAATACAAAGTCAAAAACATAGTCCATTTGAGTCTTGTCTGAAGAGAATTGGAGCCTAAACTGGAGATTAGAAGTGGAAGACAAGGACATAACACAGTGCCTTCCCAAGGTCTACATTCCACCTTATGCTGACTTCAGTTATGAGGATGGATAAGGATGTGAGAAACCCAGGTCCAAGGCCAACACACACAGCGCTGCCATTGTGCTTGCATCAAAGAAAGGGCTTTCTCAAACAACTTGTTAGCAAGCATTCTTTTTCTTGTGGTTTGTGAGCCTAGTAAAATGGCTCCTGGCCTATCTGTGTACAGTTTGACCTGTTTTAATCTTAGCTTTACTGGCTTAAATGACATGAATATCATCCTGTTTTATGCTGAAGACATCCTGTTATGTTCTGTGGGATTTTCTCAACCTCACTGTAAGTGCATTACATAACTCGATTGTAATTTGTTAATCAAAAACAAAGTCATAATTATTGGCAAAAAACCAATCTGTAGAAAATGAGATAGGTTTTTCACTTTCTTAATCTTGGGGAGTGACACTAAAATGAATGAGATAGTTCTCTGTATACTTTTGATGATTAAAGCTTTTATTATGAAAAATTAGTCATTATAAAAAATTTCTGTTATTCTAATCACTTCCAATGATTAAAACATCTTACCACTAAGAATTAGTCACTGTAAACAATTCTGATTTTCTGATGTCATGTTATTGCTTGATCAATAAAAAGAGACACCAAAGCAGACAGAGCAGAGATGCCTGCCTGGTGACCAAGAAAGAAACTTGAGGCTCTCTCACTCTTTTTTGCCAATGCCGTCTCTCCTTCAGGGGACCCTGGACCTGCTGAAGCTGGACTCCGGCAGTTGGGGCCCCTTTGATAAGGGCACAAGTCCCATTTGGGGGAATGCCCTACCCTCATGACTGAATCGCTTGCCAAAGGCCTGACCTCCTAATACTGTCACTCTGGGGGTTAGGCTTTCAACATATGAATTCTCGTGAGAGACTACTCAGGCCACAGCATGTCCCACCATCACCGTGAGGACAGTGACTTTCTGAGAGGTGTGGCTTTGCCTGAGGTCACACACGAGGAGAGAGCCTGGCAGATTACAGGTCTCCCGATGGCAAAGCCTATCCTCATGTTGGGGCGCCATGGTGACAAAGCCTTTGACATGCCTTCTATTTCAGAGTTAGAGCCCCAGTCTGATTGGTGGAACCCATAATGCCGTATCTCTCCTACATTCATGAGTCGGGGCAGGAGGGGGCAGAGGGAAGGGAGCTGACCGCTGGCCCCCCCACTGGCCAGTTGTTCAGCCTTCACCTGGCCTCGCCAGTTTTCCTGTGTGACACAAGAACAGCACCACCTGTCTCCCAGGGTCCTCAGGGGACTACACAGGGTCACGTGACATGGTAAAAACCTAGGGAAAGTGGGTTTTGGCTACCCTTAATAGCCAAATGGAAGAGGCAAAAACTCCAGAGACCTGTGGGTACAGGGTTCAAGGTCAGAGGCTCCTGCCCCTGGCCCTTTAGGAGCAGTGCCCCGCTTGTTGATGGGATGCATCCTGTCCCTCAGAGAGCGAGTCCCTAGAATCCTGTGCCCGTCAATATGGTTCCTTCCCACCACAGGCTATACAGGCTAAACCTGCTCTGCTGTGGTGGCCTGGTGTCTGGGGTGGGAATGGGACTCTCTCCTGCTGCTCCTCCAACAATGCCTGAGTTAGCTTGAGTCCGTCACCATGACTCTGAGCCTGTTTCCTCATTTGTGAAATGGGGGTAATAGCAGAAGCCACTTGGGGTTGGTGTGAGGAGTCAACACTATACATAGTGAGGGGCACCCCCTTCATTGCCCGTGATCCAGGCCAGCCTTGTCCCCACCAGTGCCAGCCTGTCTTCCATCTCTGCTCCTCTGGTTCTTGCACTCCAGCACATGGGTCTTCCTTCTTTGCCTTTCTATGCTCACCAAACTCCCCTTCCTGCCTCAGGGCCTTTGCACATGTAGGTCTCTGCCCAGAATGCATCTTTCCTGACACCTTCTGCTCATACTCAGGTCAAGGCTGAAAGGTCTCTCTGGGAAATGTCCCTGACATGTGAAGGGGGTTAGTTCCCCTCTGTGCTCTCCTTACCTAAGGAGTTGTCCTAGTCTCTCAGAGCCGAAGGAACTGTAACCAAATCATGCTTCCCTGGGGGAAGGGGGCCTGTCTGTCTTTTTGTATCTGCATTCCCAATGTCTGGGTATTGCCTGGTCCGTAAGAGGCTTTCAGTAAATATTTGTTGGGAAGAGAGTATGGGTGGGTTCCACATTACCCTTTCTCTAAACTTGACTTAGGTGAAGCTCCCCTCTCCACCCCCGCTGTTCTGGAAGCTTGGGCGGTTTCTCAGCAGGCTACCTCTGAACCAAACCAGTCACCTCTGAGCCCTGCACCCAAATGTCCTCTGGGACCCACTTATTGGTCACCAGGGCCCTTTGCAGGAAAATGTGCCTTTGGGGAGCCCTAGCTAGGCAAGGCAGGCCATGGCTTCAGCACCATTGTAGAGTTGAGAAATTGTACCTGGAGCCACTGTATGCCAGTGACTCTGTGTATGTGCAAGCAGAGAGAGATAGAGGCAGAGGGACAAAGGGAGGCTGTTCCCCACCCCACAAGTGAGCTCTGTGTCTGGTCCTGGAGCACTGAGCCTGGGGCAGGTTCTGCAGCAGATTTCAAATGTCAGACTAAACCCACTGGGTTGACAAGAGGTGTAAGCCCTGATCATGTTGGCTGCAGGGTAGAAGCTGCTGGAACAACATCTCCGTGGAGGGGCGGACACAACATTCATCAGGCTGGGGCTGCCCACGAGGTTCTAAGATTATCCCTTTCTTATAGGGGAGAGCAGAGCACAGAGCTCACACATGTTATATGACTGACTCAAGGCCACCCAGCTCCAGAGGGAGCCAGTGTTTGTCTCTAGTGTTAGTCACACAGGGCACACTCATGCCACTGGGGAGGGCTGCCTCAAAACTCTTCTGGCCAGCGAGGGGCCTAGGTGGCTCAGAGTCGGTTAAATGTCCAACTCTTGATTTCGGCTCAGGTCATGATCTGACAGGTCATGGCTTTGAGCCTCGTATCCAGCTCTGCACTGATAATGCAGAGCCTATTTTCCTTCTCTCTCTCTCCCTGCTCCTCCCCTTTGCTCGCTCTCTCTCTCTCTCTCTCTCTCTCTCTCTCTCTCAAAAATAAATAACTAAACAGTAAAAAATAAACCACACAGCTCTTCCTGGCCAGCAGTGTGATCTGGGCCATATGTGAAAACTCATGAGGCCAAGGAGTTCTGTCCCAAGAAGGCCATGTACCCTTATTTTCCAGGTGAAATTTCAACCACTCAGGTGATAAAATGGAACAGGAGGTGGAATGTAGTGTGTGTATATGTGTGTGCACGTGAGCAACAAAACCTACGTGTGTTCAGTAGAAAGGAAAAGCAGCTGAGGCCCGGGTTTTTGGCTCAGAGAGCTCTTGCTACTGTCAGACATTTGTTGCACACCCTTCACGTGAATCCTCCAGCATCCGCGTGAAGTGAGTCCAATGATCTCTGTTGCTTTTTTACAGGGGTGAGGGGCTAAGGGCCCAGAAACTGGCCCCAAATCACACAGCTAGTAAGTAGCAGATTCAGGTTAGAGGCTGGCCCTCCCGTCACACTCCACCCCTTCCCTACTCCTTCACGGTGCTCCAGGAGACAGGAGAGGGGCTGCTCTGGACATTGTCACAGGCGGGTGGGGTGGCAAGCTAGGTGTGGGGTAAGAAGCACCTGGAAACAGTGCTTCCGGGAGACAGAGAGGGAGTCCTGCATGAGCAGCAGGGATGCCTTGGACGGTGGCTTAGATTTGGCTGGGTTGGGTGATGGGGAAGCCATTTCCCATTTCAGCCAAGGAGCAGGGAGAGGCCCAGAGGGTGGGAGTTCCAGTATGGTCAGGGAACAGAGAGCAGGGCAAACTGAGGACCAGTGAGTCTGTGGGGGGCTCTGGAGGCCCGAGGAAGGTAAGCTGGGATTGAGTCACAGTAAGGCACAGGCCCGGAAGCCCCTTGGGGAAGGCTGTGGGGAGTGGGAGACGTGGGTAAGAGGGGAAGTGAACGTACCTGGAGGGCCTTGTTCCCCTTTGATCTGGAACATCTCTGCAAGGGGAGAAAAGAGGATTGTAGCCTAGGCTGAGTGGGTGCACACGCAGAGCACCAGGCTCAGAGCTGGAAGGCTGTGCCCTTGGGGCTGAGGGCAGATGGAGATTTGGACAACAGGACTCAAACACTCGGGCGTTTTCCAGGAATGAGTTTTTTAAGAAAAGCCTGACATTTAATTGCAAGTAGTGGTCGGCACCAGAGAGCTATCGATCCCTGGGAGCCGCAGGAGTGTGGAAAGAAGGTTGAGACCCCCGGACTCTACCCTGTGTTGTCAGAAGACCTTGGGGCCAAACCCGTTAAAGGCAGCCCTGGTGCTGATCACATCTTTGTGTCTCACGAAGGGTGGGGTGGTCCCCCGTGTCTGAGCGTCTGAGCCTGGACTCCGCCTCTCTACCACAGCTGTCACCTCTCCCCACCTGATGGCTTGGCCTTTATCTGTGCTCACAGGGGGGCCACAGCACATGCTCACATGGGCAGAGAACTGCAGTCGAAGAATTATTCCCGAGGCCTGAGCTCGTCCCAGACATGAGAGCCGGAGCTCCATGCGACAATGTGAGCCATGCAACAGTCAGGTCACACCTAGAGGCTGGTTTTCCCCAGCTCAGATCTTCCTGTCCTGGCACAGCCAGAGAGAGTGGTGGACAGCCTCACCCGACCCAGAGAAGACTGAAGGAAGGGGAGGGCAGTGGCATGTCCACCTTCAGCTCTGTCACCTCCTGTGTGCAGCCCTATCTTTCAAGCCACCACACTTCCCCAGCAGGGCCACTGCCCTCTCCTTCCAAGGCTCCCAGGTGGTCTGGACTGGCTTCATGGCTGCCATGATGCTTTTGGCAGCCATATATTAGTTGGCTGCATGGCAGTGGTCCTGGGAATTGTCCCAGGCTCTGTGTTTTACCCACCTACCCTAACATTCTAGATCTATCTGTGGGCTTTGTGACTAAGACCTGGCCTCAGGCTGGTTGCTCTGGTCCCTGGCTCTTGAAGGTCAAATTCTGCTTGGATAGGGCACTTGGTCCCTAGGTTCTTGACCCACTTGTCTACAGCCCCCAGTGGGGCCGTAACCTCATGCCCACTCCGTGTGGCTCTCACCCCTTGTCTTGGGCCCCAGGGTCTCATACTGGGCCAGGGTTCTGGAATGCTCTCTTTGCCAAGGAAGGAGATTCAGGCCCAATGATCCCTTTGCCCATGAACCAGCAGCCCCTACTTTCCATCCTCTGAAGGGTCCTGGTGCAGGAAGGAGGGGGCCAAACCTGGGTTCTGAGTGAAGTTGTCCACCTTCCACAGCAGGTGTTCCTGTCTGTTGCGGACCTGGGTGATCTGGGCCTGCAGGATTTGCAGCCCCAGGGTGCCCCCAGGGAGTCTCGGGATGGACATCGACCGCAGCCAAAAGGACGGGCTGTCCTCTGTGGTCAGGGTTCCATTGGTGAAGTGAGTCTCCATGGCCTCGAGCCGCTCCTGCAGATTCAGAACTGGACACCCCCACCCCCATAGCATCCTTTTGGGGACCTCATTAAAGCCCCAGGCGTGTAAGAATGGTCCTGTGTCATATGTGTACAGCTTCTGTGGATCCTGAACACCAAACAGGCATTCCATGTGCTGCCAGGCCCTAGCATGAGCACAGAGCTCTTTCTAGATCTTGCATGTGTGCACTTGACGCTGTGACGTTACACATTCATAGACTATTTCTCAGGGCCTACGGACATACCTATCACATCACGGTCAACCTTCAACCTTCCTGCAGGCCCTGGGCATGAATGTATAAAGACTAACGTACTGGCATGACCTAATCATGCGTGATCTTAATATGTAAACGACACATGTTTATGACAGCTGAGCACACGATGTTCTTGTGTGACTTCAGCATCTGCAGATTGAATTGCTTCATGGCCTTAACATTTGGACTACGAACACTTTGAAAGTTAAGTCATGTGAAAACAAACAGTCTGCTCAATAAAGCCCCTTCACACTCAGACACTAGGGATCCTTGATGAAAACTGCACACGACATCGTGGGTGAAATTATTGCACTGCTCTAGACACACACAGGTTCACCTGAGCTTTCTTTCTCTCTCTCTCTCTCTCTCTCTCTCTCTCTTTCTCTCATCCACACACATGCAGACACACACATGCACACACTCCCCTCGCCACTCCTCCTCCCATCCCCATCAATGTGGCTACCCAGGAACTAAAAACTTTCTCTCAACAGGTGACCCCCAGGCCCTTCACTCAAACCCGAGCCCCATGTCAGCCCAGGAAGCACCAGACAGGACCAGACCTCTTTACCTTTCACCATCAGCAACCCACCACCTGAGGTGAGGAGAATCAGGTAGATGGCCAGCACGGCCGTGAAGCAGTTTACCGCCTTTCTCTTCCTTGACTTCTGATCTGAAACACAACCCCAGTAGAAGGTGGCTATTGTAGAAGGCAGAGAGCAGGAAACCCCCAACTGTGTCCAATCCCCGCTCTGTGTGAGCAGAAGGCTCCCCGTGAGGTTAAGGGTAAAGACACAAAGTCTCACTCCCTCCAAATCTTCCCTGACCCTCCTCTTCCCACAGCCAAGAAGCGCCATTATCGGTCACTCATCAGTGTGGCTGGGCACACAAACACCCGGGCCACACATCATTCACTGAACAGTGCAGTTCTTAAACCAGGCTCACTGTGGAAGCCCCTGCACGGTGCCCAGAAGTAGGGGGCTCTCAAGAGAAGCTCATTAGGTGAACTGATGAATGAACATACTTGAATTTCAAAACCTTGAGAGGAGGATCCTTGTTGCCACTTTATAAACTGTGAGTGAGGTTTGGAAAACTTGGAAAACCTGTTAGGTCATGAGACACAGATCTGGAATTCAGATCCAGGCTTTTGCATTCTTGTTTTTAGGTTATTTAATTATAAAAATAAAATATGCTTAATATTATTTGTCAAGCAATACAGAGAGCATTGCAAAGGTTAATGATCTTGTGATTGGGGACTTCAGAGGACCTGAATTCCTCAGTGTCCCAACCCGCTGACATAAGCTTTGCTGGCATTCTGGGGTGTGGCCTTCTTTATCTTGCTTTGCTTGGGGAAACTGAGCAACCCGTACTCTGCTGAATAGACTTGTTTTTTTCTTTTGGTTTTACACAGCCGATGTCATCTTACATATAATACAGCACATTGCTTTCTGCAGTGAATGATTTACTATGGCCATTCCTCCAGTCTCTTATTTGTTTATCTTCTGTCCTTTTGTTTTGTAGAGAGGGATTTAACCGTTCTTTTAATAGCTGCCTAATATTCCTTCAAGACAAGGGCCATAATTTACACAGAGGTTTCCCTGTGGACAAGCTGTTTCTGGTTTGGGGGGTGACAAAAGAGGCCATTGTCATTCTAACTGCAATCTTTCCCCCACACCAGCTGTCTCCCCACTTTGGGGCATCCAAAGGCAGACAGCTGGCCTGCGGAAGGTCCTGTGGTCCCCACCACTGGCACAGACCTGGTGTTCAGAGAAGTTAGGGCAATATAAAAGGTACGTGTCCCTGGGCCCATCGAACCCCAAGGCCTGAGCTTACCTCATTAGCCTACACTGAGAGTCACCCTTGGGAAAATGCAGTTGAAATGAACTCCAAGGGCAGGTATGAAGGGAAAAGGGATCCTTTGTGAGCATCCCAGGGGAGGGAGTCAGGGGTTGTGAACACTTTCTTTTGCTCTGTGGTAGGTGACAGTGTGTGTGAACCTTCTGTCTGTTTTCCATCTCCTGTGGAAACGTTGTCACTCTGCTAATGATCCTTTGAGCCACCCACAAAACAGAAGTCTCTGTGTCAGCACTGTTGAATGCATGGTGGTCTCAATGGGTCTGGCAGCCACAAGAGGAGTGGTTATCTTATTGGGTGGCTTTTGAGTGAGTGGCACTTGGTTATGCTTAGCCTAGCATAGAGCGTCCCCTGCATTGCACCTGCCAAATGGAGGCCCACACAGTAGCCTCTGTGAGCTCTCTAACACACAACCTGGCCATGTCGCTTCCCTGTCCACTGTCCTGTTCACCTCCTCCGGGCCATTTCTCCTGTGGCTACACCTCCACACCCCACTCCACATGGACCCCGACCAATAGTCAGGCCAGACCACTCGTGGTGACACCCTTCTGATTCCAGGCAGTGTATCTCCTCCCTTCTGCATAACTAATTCTTCCTCATCTTTTGGGAGCATGGTGGAGCTCCTCCTGCTCCAAGATGCATTCTCTGACTCCCTTGGGTTAGGCGGGATCTTGCCCTCCTTCCCCACGTCTCTCTGGGTTTCTACTTGGTATGACATCCGTCACCCTGAACTGTGTCTGTTTGTGTCTCAGTTTCTCTCCAATAACCTGGAAGCTTCTTGGGCTGCCTTCCAGCACCAACATGGTGTGGACCACACACTGCATGCTGGGAAGATGAGTATTGAATGGAGGAATGAGTGACTGCAGAGGTTTGGGTACTGCACACATGTGGAGTGGAGTGCCGCTAGTTTAGACGTGTTGAAAATGCATCAAGGCCCAACTGCAGACCTCAGGTAAGCATGTCTTCAAGGCGAGATGGGAAACATACAAGGGAAGCCTCGTAGTTAACAGAAGATGGTGGACGTTGAATGCAATCTTGTAGACAGCACTACAGTTTAAAAAAATGTTATTTTATTTTAAGATATATAGAGAGAGGGACAGAGAGAGAGAATAGAGAGAGAGAATCCCAAGCAGACTCCAGTTTTAGTGTACACCCCAATGTGAGGCTAGAACTCGCAAACCAGACAGCACTAAACTTGAAGAAACAATGGGAATAGAAAGACAGTGAGGTTCAGAGATACGGGTGTTAGAGGTCAGAGGTGGCAATGAGGGCCAGCATGGAAAATACAGATATATATTTTTTTAATTCACATTTTATTCTAAGTACATTGGCAAGGGGACATATAGTTTTCTTGAACAACTTTTTAAAAAATTTAGATTCAAGTTAGTTAACATATGAAAATATGAATATGTTCAAACTAGACGGTAGGAGGGTGGAAGGCATTTGAGTAACGATAATGAGAGGACACATGACATGATAGTAGGACAGAGTAGTTCGGGGCTGTTCGCTCAGGCCTTTTTTTTTTCATGTTTATTTATTTTGGACAGAGAGAGACAGCATGTCAGTGGGGGAGGAACAAAGAGAGAAGGAGACAGAACCTGAAGCAGGCTCCAGGCTCCAAACTGTCAGCACAGAGCCTGACGCGGGGCTCAAACCCACCAGCCGTGAGATCATGACCTGAGCTGAAGTCAGACACTTAACCACTTAGCAGCTGAGCCACCTGGTGCTCCAACAAGGATGCTTTTTTAAGTCAGAGCTATCATGTAACATAGAGGCAAGGTATTATAGAAACCTGGAATGGCATTTCTCTAACTGACTTTGTACAAAGCTGATATTCTGATGCATTTTTCTTGTTTTTAAGTAAGATTCAGGATGAAATTTTTTAAGTTTTTATTTTTTTATTTTGAGGAAGGGAGTTACAGAAGGGGCGGAGAGAGGGGGAGAGAGAGAGAATCCCAAGCAGGCTCCTCTGCGCTATCAATGCAGAGTCCAAGGCAGGGCTCAAACTCAACAAACGGTGAGATCATGATCTGAGCTAAAATCAAAGGTCAGACCTTTAACTGACTGAGCCACCCAAGCACCTCAATCTGATAAATTCAAAGGAGGCCTGTGCCCTATTGGCTTGATGTCTCCACCCCCAACCCAGTTCTTTTTTTTAATGTTTTTAAATTTATTTTTGAGAGAGAGAAAGAGTGATATCGTGAACAGGGGAGGGTCAGAGAGAGAGGGAGACACAGAATCGAAAGCAGGCTCTAGGTTCTGAACTGTCATCACAGAGCCCGACGCGGGGTTTAAACCCATGAGCCATGAGATCATGACCTGAGCCAAAGCCAGACACTCAACCATCTGAGCCACCCAGATGCCTCACCACCTTCAACTTGGTATCACTGGACAGTGTGAGGAAGTACGTTCGGTCTCTGCAGGCAGCACTGCTGGGAACAGCAAGGATACCAGTAGCATAAGGTGAACAAAACAGACCAGAACAGCATGGTCAGGGCTCTGAAAGCTAACTTGCTATTGAAACCAGAGCCCACAAGATGGACTAGAATGTATGTGATAAACCTAAACAGTGTGATTTTCTACTAAAACAGAAGATTTAAAAAGATCCAGAGTCTCCGGACATTCTACACGAGATGTCCACAATACAATGGAAAACCACTCATCATGCCAAGAGTAGAGAAAATTGCAACTTGAATGAGAAAAGATAATCAATGAGTGTCAAAAACATTGGAATTATTTGATAAGGATTTTAGAGCAGGTAAGACAAAAATGTTTTAATGAACAATTACAAATGAAACAAAAAATTAAAAAAATTTTAATGTTCATTTATTTTCAGAGAGAGAGCACAAGCAAGGGAGGGGCAGAGAGAAAGGGAGACACAGAATGTGAAGCAGGCTTCAGGCGCTGAGCTGTCAGCACAGAGTCCAACGTGGGGCTTGAACTCATGAGCCATGAGATCATGACCCGAGCCAAGTCAGAAGCTTAACTGATACTTAACCCAGGCACCCCAAACATATTTTTTAATATACAAAAAAAATAGAGAATATAAAAAAGAACCAAATGGAAATTGTAGAATTTCAAAGTACCAATTAAACAAGAATCTCACTAGATGGACTCAACAGTGCAATAAATGTGATAAAGGAAAGAATCAATGAACTAAATGATAGAACAATAGAAATTACCCTTCCTAGAAAACAGAGTAAAATGACTAAAAAATAAAAAATAAAGAGACTTACAGAGCTATGTATCAATAACAAAACACATAGCATTCGTATCATTAAAGTCCAGAAAGAATGTGAAGCTGAAAAAAATATTTAAGTAATGGTGGCTGAAAACTTCTCAAATTTGTTGAAAGTCACAAACCTACTAATTCAAGAAGTTGAGCAAAACCCAAACATGATAAATTCAAAGCAATTAATAACAAAACACATCACAAGTTAAAAATCTGAAAAAACCCCGCTACATACCAAGAAAATTAAAAATCTAAAGGAAAAGAAAAAATCTTGAAAGTAGCCAAGGAAAAATGACCCATTACCTATAGACATACCAGTTTGAATGACAGCAGATTTCTCATCTAAAAACAGAAGTGACATGACATTTTTCATGTGCTAAAAAAATGAATTATCAATATTATTTAGTAAAAATATCACTAAAGAATGAACAGGAAATAAAGAGATTCTTAGATGAAGGAAAACTAAGTGAAGTTACCGCTGGTAGATCTACTTTTAAAGAATGGCTAAGAGGGGGTGCCTGGCTGGCTGAGTTGTGACTCTTGGTCTCAAGGTTATGGGTTGGGTGTAGTAATTACTTAAAAATAAAATGTTGGGACACATGGGTGGCTCAGTCAGTGAAGTGGCCAACTTCAATTCAGGTCATGATATCAAGTTCGTGGGTTCAAGCCCTGCATTGGGCTCTGTGCTGACAGCTCAGAGTCGGGAGACTGCTTCGAATTCTGTATCCCTCTCTCTCTGCCCCTCCTGTGCTTGCACTCTGTCTCTCTCTCTCAAAAATAAATAAACATTAAAAAGATTTTTTTAATAAAAATAAGATCTTAAAAAAAAAAGAATGGCTGAAGGAAGTTCTTCAGACAGAAGGGCAGAGATAATAGCAGAAGATAGGGCACTTCCAAAAGGAAAGAAGAAGAAAAAAGAATGGGTAAACATGGAGATGTGTTTAGACCAACCCCCTCATGATTTTTTAAAATAGCATTTGATGGTTGAAACAAAAATTATAATTATGTGATACCTAGTGCATGTAGAGGAAATGTTTAAGACAATTACATTTCAAAATTGGAAAGGCTCAAAAGACATAAATGGAAATAAGATTTCTACATTTGACTCAAAGTGGTAGAATGTTGATATTGGTAGACTGTGATAAATTATGTATGTACATTGTAGTGCTCAGAAAAAAAATTAAGAAAACTATTTCAAATAATGAACTGAAAAACAAACAAAAAACTTTAAGTAAGTTAAAATGGAATTCTAAAACATGTTCAGGTAACTCATAGGAAAGTTAGATAAGAGAAACTGGTACTGGGAAACAGGAACAAAGAGAAAATGCATAATAACACCGCAGATTTAAGCCCTAAAACATCAATAATTACTTTACTGTACAAGGTTTAAATATATCAATTAGGAGACACTTGGGTGGCTTAGTTAGTTGGGCATCTGATCTCACTGTTGTAGGATCGAGCCCCATGTCAGGCTCAGCATGGAGTATGAAGCCTGCTAGGGATTCTCTCTCTCTCCCTCTCTCTCTCTGCCCCTCTCCCACTCATGTGCTCCCTCTCTCTCAAAATAAATAAACTTTAATAAATAAACAAACAAACCAATGAGAAGGCAGATAGTGGCAAAGTGGATTAAAAGGCATGACTCAAACTATATGCTCTCTTCAAGAAACTAAACAACAGGGCTCCCGTTTGTACAAAGCAAAAATTTATATAACTGAAAGGATAAAGCAATATATCCACAATTTTGCTGGGATGTTAATATCCCACTCTCAGATATTGGTAGAAAATCAGCAAAGGTACAGAAGAAATGAACAACAGCATAAACCAATAGGATAAAATGAACAGTTACAGAACACTCCCTGCAACAACAGCAGCATACACATTCTTTCCATGCACACATGGGATACTCACCAAGATAGACTATGTGATGGGTCCTAAAACAAACCCCAACAAAATGGAAAAGAAATGAAGTTGTGGAGAGTATGTTTCCTGACTATCGAATCAAAACAAATCAATAACAGACAGACAATAGGAAAATCTCTAACTACTTGGACATTTTTAAACTAAATAATGTGTAGGCTATAGAGTCTTAATTATGTTTTTTGAGAGACAGAGGGAGAGCAGGGGAGGGGCAGAGAGACAGGAAGACATAGAATCCACCGCACTGTTAGTGCAGAGCCTGACATGGAGCTTGAACTGATGATCCGTGAAATCATGACATGAGCCAAAATCAAGAGTTGAATGCTTAACTGACTGAGTCACCCAGTCACCCCTTAAATAAAAATTTCTAAAAATAGAACTGATAGAAATTAAGAATACAACATATCAAATTATTGGATTCAGCTAAAGTAGTACTGAGAAAGAAGTTCATAGCAGTGCTAAAGGCTTACATTATAAATGAGGAATGGTCTCAATCCAATAAGCTAAGGTCTTAACTCAAGAAATTGGAAAAGAAGAGAAAAATAAACCCTAAGCAACCAGAAACAAAACAAAACAAAAAAAAAGATCAGAGCAGAAATCAATGAGATTTAAAATAGGAAAATGAAAGAGAATGTCAATAGAACAAAACACTGGTTCTGTGAATAAAATCAACAAAACTGTTAAAGTTCCAGCAAGATTGACAAAGAGTAAAGAGAGAAAGACACAAATCATCAATATCAGGAATTAAACACAGGAATTACCACAGATCTTGCAGCCCTCACCAAGAAAATACGAAAATCCTATCACTGACTTTATGCTCACAACTTAGAAGAAATGAACCAATTTCTCAAAAACTACAACTACCAAAACTCAGCCAATATAAAATACATAATAGAAATGTCTGTATCTATTAAGTAAATTTAATTTGTACTGAAAAACTCCTGAAAAAGAAATATCAGGCCCAGATAATTTTATTGGAGCATTCTATCAAAGCCTTTAAGAGAATTAACACTAGTTTAACATGTCCCTTACAAGATAATGGAAGAGTAGAGAACACGTCCTAACTCATTTTAGGAGGTCAAAATTATCTTGAAATGAAAACCCAAGACAATATAAAAAAAAACTGATCAGTATTTTTCATGAAATGTGACATAAAATCCTCCATAAAATATTAGTAGTCAGTATTAAATGATGTATCAAAAGAATGTATATGCCCTGATATAATGGGATTTCCAGGTATACAGGCTGGTTCAATATCCAGAAATCAATCAATACCATCCACCATATCAAAAAGTTAAAGAAGAAAAATCAGATAACCATATAACGGATGCAAAAAAAGCACTTGACAAAATCAAATTCACAATAAAACTCTCATAATTAAAATTCATAACTCTGACTCTCTTAATAAATATTAAATTCATAATTTAAAACTCTCAACCAACTAGAAAGAAAAGAGAATTTCCTTAACTTAAAAAAAGGAGCGTCTAATGAGATGCTTCAGTAGCTCAGTCGGTTAAGCATGCAACTCTTGACTAGGGCTCAGGTCATGGTCTCACAGTTTGTGAGTTCGAGTCCCGCTTTGGGCTCTTCACTGAGAGTGCAGAGCCTGCTTGGGATTCTCTCTCTTCCTGTCTCTCTGCCCCTCCTGTGTGCATGCACAGACTCCCTTTCTCTCTCTCTCTCTCTCCCCTATAAAACCTTTAGAATTAAACATAAGAGAAAAATTGTGGGTCATCAGGCCAGCTGAAGAGGGCTTAGACTTGACACCAAACCCAATCCATAAAAGGGAAAATTGCTAGGTAGGATGGCCCCCATAGAATTAAATATTTTTCCTTCGTAAAAGACTGTTAAGAGGATGAAAAGACATGTTACAGACTGGGAGAGAATATTTGCAAACATTAGCAGCTGTTATTAAAATGCAAATCAAAGCTATAATAGGCTGTCGCATTCAGACACCCATTCAGAATGGCTAAAATAAACATAATAATAATACCAATTGCCAGCAAGGACCCAGAGAAACTGAATCCGATGTACATCACAGGTGGGAATGTAAAACGACACAACCAACACTGGAAAAATAGATCAGTTGCTTCTTATAAAAGCACACATACACTTAGAATCCAGCAATTGCACTTTGAGGCATTTATCCCAGTGAAATGAAAACTTAGGCCCACACAAAAACTTTTACATAAATGATCATAGCAACGTTATTCGTAGTAGCCCCAAACTGGCAACAATATGTATGTCTTTATGTCTTTCAAGGGGTGTGTGGTTAAACATGTACATTCATATTGTGGAATAAAACTCATGAAAACTACCCATTAATAAAAAGAGCTAAGATATATAGACCAACTTGGATGGGTCTCCAGGGAATCGTGCTAGATGGGGAAAATAGCCAATCTTAACAAAGTTACACATCGTGTGATTCTGTTTATATAACATTCCTTAAACGACAAAATTATAGAATTGGGGAATTGACTGGTGATTGTCGGGGGCCACTGGTGCTGGTGGGGGGTTAAGGGGCATGTATGTGTGGCTATAAAGACAGCTTGATGCAGAGTCTGGTCGTGACGGAACAGTTCGGGATTCTGATACTGGTGATGGTTACACAAATATGCACATAGGATACACTTATAGAGAACTGTATTCACACACACAAACAGATGCATGTAAAACTAATGAAACCTAAATAAACTCTGTAAGTTGCACCAATATCAATTTCCCGGTTGTGATATTATAGCTATGTAAGACATTCGCACCCGGCGAAACTGGTTGGGGTCACAGAGACTTCCCTATACATGTTTATGCAACTTTCTGTGAGTCTATAATTATTTCATAAAAAAAGTTAGGAAAAAAAGAACTCCAGGGTGGAGCTGGATGTCTGAAAGATGCTGAGAAATAGTGACACGACAAAAAACAAAGTCAGAACAAGGACCCGAAGTGACAGTCATCACAGCAGCGCTGACCCTGAACAGATTCTAGTGTTCAGGTCTATTGGGAGAATGTTTAAAATTATCTGTAGAGCAGGAAGAAGAGACAGCTAGACCCACAGCTGGGAGCCAGTGCTTCCTGTTAATTAAAACAAACAACAACTTTGCTACCTGTATTTTTTTAAAAAATATTTTATGTTTTATTTACTTTTTGAGAGAGAGAGAGAGACAGCATGAGCAGGGGAGGGACAGAGAGAGGGAGAGACAGAATCCAAAGACAGGCTCCAGGCTCTGAGCTAGCTATAAGCACAGAGCCCGATGTGGGGCTCGAACCCACAAACCGTGAGATCATGACCTGAGCCGAAGTCAGATGCTCAACCGACTGAGCCACCCAGGCACCTCGTGCTACCTGTATTTTTGGGAGTTTTTCTCTGTCAAGAAGAGTGTTTTCCAGACTACAAATGGTGGAAAGACGTATCAAGAAGCAAGATGTGAAGCCTGAAATAGTTGAGGGCTCAGGGTGAGAGGTCCAGACAGATTACATCCCACAGGCTTGCAAGAGCTTCCTGATGTGCTAACAGACCTCCTTCTTGAGAAACCAGACACACTGGAGGAAAGACAGGAAGCTCAATAAAGAAAAATGTCTATAGTTTTCCAAAAGGAGTGCATCCCAGAAGGATATTGACATAGGGGACAAACGGAGGGTCTCTTATTCAAACCTAGATGTGCCATTGAGGGGGAGGATGGACCGGATGCTGGTCCACGAGGAAAGACCTGGGGTTTTGGTGGACCTTCCAGGCAGCAAGAGTAGTGTCAGGTTGAGTCTCTTCAGAAAACAAAAGCAATCTTCCACAGACAAAAGGAAAGGGAGGGCGTGAGGGAGGAAGAAAGAAGGAAGATGCTTAGAGACATTTAGTGCTGAAGCAAGGAGTTTTGTTCATTTCAGTAAGCCCTGAGAGGTCACTATGTTACAGAGCCTCACAGTGACTACTATCCATAATGGCATTCATCTAGAAAGTTCCATATGTTCCACGATCTTTGAATGAGAAGATGGGAAGTTGTGAGTGCATTTAGAAAAATGTTCTTTCCAATGACGCTGAGTGTTTTGTTGGTTGGTTGGTTGGTTGGTTGGTTGGTTGGTTAGTTAGATTTTCAGTTAGTGGCATCGGGAAGCCAAGTCAGAAATCTGGAATTCCCCCTTGAAGCTGGCCTCCCCCTCACTAGCCTTGTCCCATCATTATAGTCCTGCTGACTGGACTTCGAATACCTTTCCAGAGCATTCCTTCTTTTCCTCCCTCATAACCACTGCCTCATATTGTTTCTTGCTGCTATGCTTTTCTCTGTCCTCAGAGTTACTCTTTTTAGCTCGTCTTGGGTTTAAAATATCAAATGCAAACCAAGGCCTCTTTGCCCAACTTCAAACTTGCAATGGTCCCTTGCCTTCAGGACAAAGTCTAAATTAATAATTGGTCCTAGGTTCAATCTCCACTGAACTTCCCCACTCAGTGTTGGCCCCACCTTATGGAACCATTTGTGTTTTTCTAAATAGTTCCTATGAAGCGGTCCTAAACTTGTGGTCCTCTATTCCTGGCCCAGCCAGCGTCTTCTTTCCCTAACTTATCCTTCAAACTTTGAAGAGCTCTCACCTCTGACCTCCACATCAGACCACAGTAGATCTGCCCAGGGATTTGTCCTGTGTTGGTGACAAATTGTATAGAAATAGTTTACGAGTGCTGGCTACCACCAGCATGACTGAGGGCTGACTCTCCGTTTACTCCTGCCTATTTCCTCGGTGCTGAGAGCAGTGCCCACCAGGGGCTCAATGTTTGATCAGCTGACATTGCTTGCACATTTTCAGTATCTTAAAAAGGCATATATCTAGAATGCTGCATTCCCTCAAAGTTCTGAATAGCCAACAATTATTAAAGTCATTTGCATGCATGTCTTCTCTCTTACCACACTGTAAATTCCTAAATGGCAGGACATCCAACCCCCCAGCATTGTACCCCCTTAAATTCCAGCCATGACCGCAGGCACAAATGCTGGATGAGAGAGACAAATCAGGCCAGGGGACAGAACTTCGCTTGTTCTGAACAACTTTCAGAAAAGAATGGGGGTGGGGATGACTCATTAGTTCAGAGCAATTCCAAGATAATATTCTAGAATGGGAAACCAGAGAGCCCCTTAACGAAAAGCACTCACTGGTGACTTTAAAAATGCATCACCTGTATAACAAGGAAGGAGAAAAAGATGACAGAGTTGCCTGAATATTTTAGAACCTGAATTGAATCTAAGACAAACTAATGATGAAGCGACAAACATAGCCTAGTCAACACGAAATGGAGAAAGCACTCCCTGACCAGCACATCAGTTATAATGGAAGTCACCTTAAAGAATCTTAAAGGAATCACATTAAATAGCTATGTGGCACTGGCTTTAGTTCTGTGAAACTTTCTCATCCCTCTCGTTTTGCTTTACCATTTCATCGCACAATCTTTGTGTCCAAATAAGACGTTAATAAAAAGGAGGAGCATATGGTAAGGATTAGCATTAATCTAGGGGAATTTATTTGAATACAATTTATTGCGAAGCTAAAAAAGCAACCCCAACTAATGATACAGCGTCTCTTACTAGCCTTATACAAATTCCAGATTGAAGCATTCCAGAAATGGATTAGTGAGAGTCTAGGGTACAAACCTAGGCTTTCTATCACCTTGTCCATTCTTATGTTGCCAACAGAAAAAGTATATCACCAGGCAATGTCATTACTGGGAAGGAGTACTTTACCATTGATTTCAAAGGTCTCCATTGCAGGGAACATGGTTTGGTCGATAGCTTCTCTTTCTCCAGTGCAAGCCAAGAATTCGTCCTCCTTGAGAATTTCTTTATTTTCCATCGTGAAGCTTTATAGGTGGCCAAAAAGTCCTAGAGGCAGCAGAAATGTTCCCTTCAAGAGGAACCACTTGGGGAAAGATTGTTCCCATTTAACGACTGCTGCTAATTGTAGGACACACAGCACTTCCCTTTGGCTCTGACTTCTGAATCTGCAAAATGTTTCCTGACATGATCAGAATTGGACATTTCTCAAAAACAGGCTATTCACATGTGGAGCTCCTGCTCTGTGCAGCTACCTGTTAAGTGGGGTTGTCAAGGTGGCTTTAGGGGTAAGTCACAGGTCCTTGGAACCACCCCTCGCTCCAGGCCCCTGGGAGCTGGGTGTTGGATGACCCGGGGGAGGATGTCTCCCTCCTTGCCTTCTGCCCATCTAAGCTTCGCCATCACTGGAGACCCAGAACACTGTCTCAGGCCCCTACAGCTCACATGGAACTCTCCCTCCTTTGGCCTACTTTGGCCTGAGGGTTCACCTTTGCCCTCAAAGTATAGACCCTGGACCAGCAGTGTCAGGATTACCTGGGAACTTGTTAGAAATGCAGTCTTGGGCAGCTGGGTGACTCAGTCGGTTAAGCATCCAGCTTTGGCTCAGGTCATGATCTCACTGTTCATGTATTCGAGCCCTGCATCAGGCTCTGTGCTGACTGCTAGCTCAGAGCCTGGAGCCTGCTTCAGATTCTGTGTCTCCCTCTCTTTCTGACCCTCCTCTGCGGGCGCTGTTTCTCTCTGTCTCTCAAAAATAAATAAAAAACATTTAAAAAAAATGCAGAGTCTTTGGTCTCATCCCACATGAATCTAAATCTACAATTTAACTAGATTTCTGGATGGTGTACCTACACTGCTCTATACCACGTGTTGTAGTATTTAATTATGCTTCCACTGGCATTTTCCCAGACTCCTTCCGTGTGGGTGCACACATGTGCTTGCTCTGGCCCCAGTAAGACCTGAACTCTGAGGGGAGAACCCCCTTCCTTAGCTCCCTCTTGTCAGTCATTCCCCATCCTTTCTGGAAATATAGCTGGGTGGTGAAGTTACAGACCCTGTGAGTTCAACTGTTCGGGTTCAAATTCCCCCTGTTCCTCATAGCTGCTGCATGACCATGGGAACATCGCGTAAGCTCTGAGTACCTCACTTTCCTAGTTCGTAAACTGAGGAAGACGGTGATGTTTGTTGTGTTGGCTAAATGGATCAGACCACGTACAGTGGCCGGAGGGCACCTGGCTATGATCACTAGAGACATGAGCTTCTTGGTTTCTGGGGAGATAAGGGAAAGCTGCTGTTAAGTGAGGCAGTCCCTGAAGCCCCTGACAGAATGGAGCAGGGCCAGGGGTGGGAACACCCCAGAAAGCTTGCTGATCAGCCTCAGGTTGGAGGGCTGACCGGGGCTTTGCGTGGAGAGCAAGATGGGCGGGGGCCACCCCTGGTCAGAAAGATGCCAAGTTCAGGCACACAGGCAGGGTGGCTTGAGGGCCAAGGAGGCGTGAGATTTTGGGGCTGCTCGTACCCTGAGAGGTAAAGAGGAGAGGTGGCCTGAGATGAGGGTGGGCCTCGCTAAGTCACTTTCTTTGGCCTGTGACATGGCAGAAAATGAAAAAGGAAAGGAACTGGAAAGCGAGTTACAGGCAGTGCCTACAGGACAGAGGTCCCAAGTGGTGCCCGCAGTTTCAGCATTCAGGAAGTCTCTGTCTGGGGCTGAGGTGCTGGGAGCTGCAGCCAACATGGGAAGGGGAAAAGGTGAGGAAATGAAAGCAGCTAACAGCTCTAGTCAGAAGTTTGGGCCCTGCAAGATAGTAGAGGCTACAGGGGGGTTCCCCCATGGGAGAGAAATCCTCCAGGGACAGGAACCTGCTCATTTAGGCTGCGGTGCCTCCTCCCCCTGCCTGGTCAGCTCTGCTCTGGCCCAGAATAATCCTTGTTTGCTGTGGGCTAGTTATAGAGTGCGGCCATCCTTGGAAGGAGCGTTTAGTGGATATCAAATATGGTTCTTTTGGCTCTAGATAGGGGGCCAGAAAGGCCTGGGCCACAAACCCAACTCTTTCATGAACTTGCCGGGTGACCTTGGGTGACTTTTCACTTCTCTGAGCCTCAGCACAAAGTAATAGCTCATCGAACCATTAGTGGGTATCTGGGATTTATCAGGTGTCACTCACTGTGCTAGACACATATGTTACTCAACACTCTCAAAACCATGCAATTAGCTTCAGCTCTTGTGGTTAGAAAGTGAGGCCACTAGAATTTGAATCCAGGATACTCTCTCTATAGAACTTGTTTTAAACCTGGTTTGACCCAGAAGCTGAGATCCAATAGTTCACCCTGGAGGAGTTCTTTGAAAGCACACATACCATTTCTCCACCCCCAGCCTGAGAGTCTTGTTTCAATAAAAGCCTCATGGCTGGCTCTGGCTCTAATGTGCAGCTGGGCTGAGGAGCTTTGCATAAAATAAAATAAAATAAAATAAAATAAAATAAAATAAGTCACACATAGCACAGAGACCCCTAGGACTCCTTCTAGGAAGGATCCATTAGGTTGAATCATACAAAATTACTGATATTCATCCCTTTTTGACATACAGTAAGTGGATACATCACAGGATTCAAGCTAATTCATTCAGCCAGCAACAATGGGCCTAGAATAAGGCAATTGAGGCACTAGCTTTGGGTGCAAGAGATTCAGTAATCAATTCAGTCATCAGTAATTTAACTGCAAAAGTAATGTAACTGCAAAATATTCAGTCATCAGTATTTTAACACAGTATTTTAAAAATCAAAGTTAATGCAAAAAGCCCATGATGAGCAAAATGCCAGGATCTTAACAAAAGACAGGATCCCACACTGCACTTGCAATGACCCATCACTTCCTGTCCCTGGTCCCAGCAGGGCTCTTTACCCTGTTTCAACGACCTCATTTGCAAAATGGGA
Source organism: Suricata suricatta (assembly GCF_006229205.1). Classification (NCBI taxonomy): domain Eukaryota; kingdom Metazoa; phylum Chordata; class Mammalia; order Carnivora; family Herpestidae; genus Suricata; species Suricata suricatta. Next base: position 97,874,312 of record NC_043702.1, on the reverse strand, counting down.
TACCCACAGTTGCAAGGGTGGGTGTGAGGGTCCAGCAAAATAATAGAAGTGTGTGCGTGTTTATCAATGAAAGGGCTCTCAGTAGAATGACATCTCCTATCAAGTCAGCACATAATGTGAAACTCCTGCATTGTTAATGTTATCCTTAAAAATCCCTTAAATCTCCCATAAAGTACAAAACACACAATTTGGGAAATATCGTACAGTCTCTTCTTAAGTACCTTCCACTCAGACACTTTTATCTTTGGGAATAAGGATCAGGTTGTGTTTTCTCTTGAGCACCAGCTGAAATAGTTAACTTGCATTTGGGACCATGTTGTTCGAGAGATGCAGGCTTTGGCTTTATTCTTCCAGTGCATGTAATTGGGTTGGAGAATTTAAAGGCGTGTGCAGAGTGGCTCTGATGTGGTTACATCAAGTTCTGCTGTTCTCTGAAGTGACAGCCAAGTGGCTCACGGTGTTCTATTAGACAGGGGTAATGGGGCTGGAGTCCCAGGCAAGTGTGCTCCCGTGCCAGCTCTGTAAAGCTGGACTTTCTCTGAACGAGTGGATCCCAAATTAGTTTAGCTGACGGACCACCCGGCAGACCAAAAGCTCCTGAGCAGCCCCGTCCTAGCTGACCACTGGGACAGCCATGTTAACACATGATATAAAAACCACCGGCACAAACCCAAGTGTTCAAAACTGACAAACAAAAACAAAACCCCACAGCCAGCAGGCGAGCCGAGTCTCCAGGGGTGATCCCAGAGTCTCTGTCATACCTCATTGGCTGTTTGGCCATTGTTCTGTCCTCTGAGCTTGTCAGCAGAGATAATGGAAAGGAGGATCCAGGCAATGGGTAAAGTATATACGCAATAATGTTAAACATTCTATTGACTTCATTTATCTTTCTAGTTGTGCATGATGAGGTGGTGGTCAGTGTCCCCAGGCCTAGCTCATCACCATCGCCTGGTGCTTAATGAGGCTTAATAACTGCTGATTGCAATTGGGGCTCCTCGGTGGCTCAGATGGTTGAGTGTCTGACTCTTGATCTTGGCTCAGGTCATGATCTCACCACTCATGAGTTTGAGCCCCATGTCGGGCTCTGCACTAATGGCGTGGAGTCTGCTTGAGATTCTCTGTCTCTCTCTCCTCCCCTGCACAAAGACCCTCTTTCTCTCTCTCAAAAATAAACATTAAAAAATTGTTTTAAACTGATGATTAATAAAAAAAAAACAGCAACACAAATGACCATTGATGGGTGAATAGGCAAATAAATTGTGGTGTGTGCATTCGATGGGATAGGTAAATAAACTGTGGTATGTCCATTCAATGGGATATTAATCAGCAGTAGAAAATAGTAAGTAAAAGCATGGACAAAAGAAGCCAGACCTCAGAGAGGACATCTCGTATGATTGCATTTATATTAGGCTCCATAAAAAGCAACATTCATCTATGGTGTCAAGAAACAGAATCGTGGTTCCCTGGGTGGGGGTCAGGGGGCAACTGATTGCACAGGAGCACAAAGGAATTTCCGGGGTGACAGCAATATTCTGTATCTTGATTGGCATGTTACTTCCAAAATATACTGAACTTTATGCTTGAAATGTATATACAGTTCGTAAAGTATACCTCAATAAAATCAACTGGATATAGTATATAAATTATACCTCCCTAAAGTTAATTAAAACAACAATTAGAGGAAAAAAATGGCAGAATCCTTCTTGTTGGACCTTGGCCCAATTCACAGAAGTTCATCCTTTGAGAGCCATCAAGGGAGAACATGCCAGCCAACCAGCGACATGTGCAGATGGAGGTGTTACCCTAGGTGTGGTGGGTGTGAGGCCTCACTGAGCTGCCCACCCCTTTCCTCCCTGTGTGGGGAAACTTACCCACACTTTGAGACTGTCATGTCAGGACTGCAGCCTGTGCTTTCAAAACAAAGGGGGAAAAAAGTGAAGCAAACAGGTCTATGGTGAGATTTTCCCACTGACCCAGGACTGTTCCCACCCATGGCCTACCCAGGGCAAAGGCTGGCAAGTCAGCTCTGCCTCCCTGGTCTGATTTCAAGAACACAAGTTCTTTAGACCCAGACTCCATGGTCTGCTTTCCTGACAGCTGCAATGTTTCACAGAGGCCAAATCTTTCATTCCCCTGCCCAATTAAAATGGGTCCTTCCAGGGGTGCCTGGGTGGCTCAGTCAGTTCAGCGTCTCACCCTTGATTTCAGCTCAGGTCATGATCTCACAGTTCATGAGATCGAGACCTGCATTGGGCTCTGTGCTAACAGCACGAAGCCTATTTGGGATTCTCTCTCTCCCTCTATCTCTGCCCCTCCCATGCTCATGCCCTCTCTCTCTCTCAAAATAAATAAATAAACATTTAAAAAATTGAAATGTGTCCTCCCAGGAGAGGAAACAGTGACTTATTCATTCTGAGATATAAACAGGCAATATTATTCTGTTCCCAGAGTGGGTTTAAGAAGTTGAAGGCAATGCAGGAACAGGAAACAGTGGGATTACCCTGGTCCCTGTAATTCTCTGAATAAGATGTTAAATTAGGAATTTTGGTGTCATAGTTGTGCCAAGGGTCACCTGTACTAATTCTCATTTTTCTAAGACAATTTTTTCTTGAGCAATCAGGGGCTAAGAGCAAATGGGATGGAACAGGGAAGGTAAGAATTCCACCAGAACTGCTGTGGAGGCCAGCTGCCAGTCACCGCCATTCATTCAACTGATGTTTATTGAATGCCTACTTTGTCCCAAGCTCTATGCTGCTGGGGAAAGAAAAGAGAGCCTTATCTTCCTTGATGAGCTTCACATGCTCAATTCCCTTGCCCCTCTCTTGCTTCACTGTACTCACTTGACAAAAACCACAATGTGGATTGGGTCCAACCCTTTGCACAACTGAACATGACTAGAGAAAAGAATGCTTATGGTCTTATTTTAACATGCAATGAGAATGAACCTTAATCCCATCTGGCAATTATAGTACAGTTTGTTTGTTTGTTTGCAGTATACTTCCTTATTCAACCTCCTCTCTCATTCCCCAGTCTCTCAACCAGCTCTTTCAGGTTTGTCTTCACTCATATTCACTTTGTCTCCATCTGCCCTCTTGGCTTATGACTTTGCTCTCCTCTTTGGTAAGAAAATGTGAGCAACCTGAAGAGAAATTCTCCAGACTTCCATCACCAGCATCTGCTCCCAGAATCCAGTCTGTGTTCCTGGGGTGTAAATTAACTTTCCAAGCTCCTGTCAAGACCCAGTCCTTCAACCTGTGCCCTGAATCCAGTCGCCACTCACCTGCTCAAGGGTACCTTCCCTGTGGCTGTTCTTCCTTTTTTCTTTACAGCATCAATTGTATTGTCTCTCCTGGGTTATTCTGAACTGCTGAACATACATAACCATTATTTCTCCCACAAACTGTTATTTTTACCCTTCAAAAACACTGGCACTTGGTCCACTTCCCTACAACCTACTACCCAATTTTTTGCTTTCTTTTGTAGCAAACTTCCTCAAAATTATTGTCTGTACCCTCTGTCTGGAATCCTTCTCTTCTCACGTTCTTTTAAATCCACTCCAATGAGGCTGTTATCCCCATTGCTCAACCAAGACTACTCTTGTCAACCTCACCAATGGATTCTACATGGTGCCATCCTGTGGTCAAGTTTTAGTCCTCATCATACTACTCAGAAGCATTTCAGAGGGATGCTCATGCTCTTCTCCATGAACAAGGTCTTTTCGGCTTTCTTTTTTAAGATACGACACTCTTCATAGTTTTTCTGCCTCACTGGTCACTCTTGGTTTATTTTAGTGATTCCTTCGCTTTCCCTCACGTCTCAGTGTTAGAGTACCTCAGGGCTCTAACTGAGTGAGTGGAAAAGCCACTTACACTCACTTCTTTGGTGATGCCATCTTGTCTCATGGTTTTAAATTCCACCTATTGTGATTACTCACAAATCTATATTTCTAGATCAGAGTTCTCTCTTGAACTTCAGGCTCATATCTCTGCAAGCTGAGCAACTAAACTGGCCTGCTAAAACTGTTCTCCTGATGTCTCTTCCATCTTAGTTGATGGCAACATCATCTCTCCAATTGTTTCAATAAAAAATCCTGAAGTCAACCTTTACTCCATTATCTCTCTCTTTCTCTTGCTGCATTCAATCTATTTGGAAATCTTTTGCCTTTACCTTCGAAAAACACCCAGAATATGAAACTTTGGATTATCTCCCTTTTGCTACTCTGGTACAAGTTACCATGATCTTTCACCTGAATTACTTCAGTCATTTTAAATGGTGTTAATACTTCTGTACTTGCTATCACATAACCCACATTCAATATAACAGCCAAATTTATTCTTTAAAAATGTAAATCCTGAGAGAGGCCTGGGTTGTTCAGTCAGTTAAGCATCTGACTCTTGATTTTGGCTCAAGTCATGGTCTCACAGTTATGAGATCAAGCCCTGCATTGGACTCTGTGCTGCCAGCAGAGCTTACTTGGGATTCTCTCTCCCTCTCTCTCCATCCACTCAAAATAAATAAATAAACCTTAAAATATAAATCATGAGTGACGTTAGGGAAGATGCTGGGGAAGAAAGTGGCAGAATCACTCTCTCTAGCTGGATGACAATTATACTGGTAGAAGCAGTCTGAAGTGGCGATGTTGTGACTGTGGAGTGTATTTGAATATTCATAGCTTCCAAGAAACAGGTTGGCTCATAAATTTCAGTTAATTTCTATTGATTTCAGCCATAAGTATGGTGGCTACTCATTTCCCACCTGCTCTCAGCTCCATGGCAGACAACTGTGGGGACAGCAGCCCACCTTTCTGGCATGACATGCTAGAACCAGAGTGAGCAAGAAGGGGACCTTGTCTTTCCAATAATATTGGAGTTCTGTGTTCTGACTATGGATTACTGCTTCAGACTACTGATGGGAAGACATGTAGACTACACCATTGTTTCAATCCCCACCAACTGAGTCAGCTTCCAAGAGATTTAAATGAGTATCACTTGTTTTGGACCTTCAAAAATAATCCTACATATGGTGGAATTTAGAAGGCAAACCCAATAAAGGGAAAAATTCACTTTTCTACCTCTGGAGTAGAGGAAAACCTCATTCTTCCCACTTTGTCTTTCTCTCCCCTGTGTTTCTCCTGTACTACTTACACAAAAACTTTCACTTTTAACATTTCTGGTCACCAAATGTATGGAGGTTATTCACCATATTGAACAATTCTCTGTGACACAAACTGGGTATCCTACAATTTAATTCAATTCCAATCCCATCTATCTGCAGATAACATCAGAGCCCACAGGTTTAGGGCTCAGCCTCACAAGACTGTCCCCTGTCCCCACACAGACACTTCAGATCCCATTCTTAAGGCCAGGCGCTCATTTCCCAAGTAGTGGCATATCAGAGGGTCCAATAACCCCTTCCTTGGATCTAATTAATTTGCTGGAGCTACTCATAGAACTCATTCTGTAAGAATGATTACTTACATCCACCAATTTATTAAAGGAAAGGATAAAGATTACAGATGAACAGCCAGATAAAGAGATACATAGGGTGAAGTATGGGAGAGTCTCAAGCACAGGAGATTCCATCCCTGTGGGGTTGGGGTGTATTACCCTTCTGCTGTGGATGTGTTCACCAACCTCAAAGCTCTCTGAACCCCATACTTTTTGTATTTTATGGAGACTTCCTCACATGGGCATTATCAGTTATTAAGTGTATTTCTAACACTCCTCTCTTTGAAGATGAGGGTTGTGGCTGAAAATTCCAAGCTTCTAATCTAATCTTTTTGGTTACTGGCCCCCATCCAGGAGTCATACAGGAGAACTCTCAGAATCACCTTAATAGGACAAAAGATGCTCCTACTGTTCTTATCACTTAGAAATTTACAAAGGTTTGGTGCGCCTGGGTAGCTCAATTGGTTGAGCGTCCAACTCTTGGCTTCAGTTCAGATCATCATCTCATGGTTTGTGGGTTCAAGCCCTGCATCGGGCTCTGCACTGACAGTGTGGAGCCTGCTTGGGATTCTCTCTCTCCCTCTCTCTCTGTCTCTCCCCCGCTTGCACTCTCTCTCTCTTTCTCTCAAAATAAATAAATAAGACTTAAAAATAAAGAAATTTACAAAGGTTTTAGAAGTCCTCTGTCAAGGGTAGAATCAAATACAAATATTAGAACAAAAGATGCTCCTACCATTCTCATCACTTAGGAAATTAGAAGGATTTGGGGGGCTCTGAGCCAGGAACCAGGAACGAAGACTGTTTTTCATCTATCTATCTATCTATCTATCTATCTATCTATCTATCCATCTATCTATCTCCTATTAACTCACACTAAGGGACTAAGGGAAAGAGGCAAGTTCAGAAAAGACTTGAGAAAACCTTAGCTTTTACCTCAGGCTGATTCCCAGCACAAAGACACCCTACAACAATAACAAACAAACAAATAAACAAAAATTCAAAAACGTTTGTGGAAGAGGGAGAATTTGATTTACAGATTGACCACTTTATAAGATTTAAATGTCCAGTTTTCAACAACAAAAAGTCACAAGGCATACAAAAAAAATAGGAAAGAATGGATCCTTCAAAGAAACAAATTAAATGAACAGAAAATGTACTTGAGGAAGTGTGAATGTTGAATTTACTATACAAAGACTTTAAAATAGTTGTCTTGAAGATGCTCAAAGAGCTAAAGGAAGGCATGAATACATATAGGGGAGAAATGTATGGACAAAATGTGAATCTTATAGATAGAAAATATAAAAACAGACCAAAAATAAATTCTGGAGCTGCAGAGTACAATAAATGAAATTTAAAAATACACCAGAAGGGTTCAAAAGCAGATTTTTAAAATTATTTTTTGTAACATTTATTCATTTGTGAGAGAGAGTGAGAGTGGGGGAGGTGCAGAGAGAGAGGGAGACACAGAATGCAGATACACAGAATCCAAAGCAGGCTCCAGGCTCTGAGCTGTTGTAAGGATGTAGGTCTGATTCAAGTTTCCCCTCTGACCTTGAAGTCCTGCTAACACCATTAATATTTCTGGGGGTGGGCCTAAAGATGGAGGTTAAGACTAGTCACGCCCTACATGAGGGTCCTAGTCACACCCTACTTGAGGGTTCTGGGTCCACTCTGTAATTGGGTAAAGTTACTGTCAATAATGTGATGCTATATTGATTGGACCCCTGTACCTGTGTCACAATTTCCTGTAACTCCCCCTTCCCAAACTCATAAAAGGCCGTGCCCTGCCATGTTTGGGGCTCGCTCCATGTGGATCCAGTGTGTTGTTGAAGTCTGTGAGCCCAAGTTTAGGCTGGCCTGGCCTAAATTTGTAATAAAGCCCTTTGCTTTTGAATGCGTGATTCGGCCTCCCTGGCGGTCTCTGGTTTTTGGGGGTGATATTAAAATCAGGGTACAACACTGTCAGTACAGAGCCTGATACAGGGTTTGAACCCACAAGCGGTAAGATCATGACCTGAGCCAAAGTCAGATGCTCAGTCAACTGAGCCACCTAGGCAACCCCAAAAGCATATTTTAACAAGCTGAAGAAAGAATCAGAAAATGTGAAGATCTGATCACTGAGATGAGTGAATCTCAGCAGAAAGAAAAAAGAAGGAAGGAAATAAACAGAATTTAAGGGATCTGTGGGGCCCCATCAAATGGAGCAATACACACATTGTGGGAATCCCAGAAGAAGGAGAAGAAAGACAAAAGAATATTTGAAGAAATAATGGCTGAAAACTTCCCAAATTTGATGAAATTTATGAATCTGCAAATCCAAGAGGCTCAAAGTAGGATAAACTCAAACAGACCCATAGTGATGAACATTATATTCAAGTTGTCAAATGACAGAGAATCTTAAAAGCAACAAGGCAAAAGCGACTTGTCACATACAAGGGATCCTTAATAAGATTTCACCTGATTTCTCATCAGAAACCTTGAGTGCTAGAAGGCAGTGGGTTGATAAGTTCAAAGTGATGGCAACTGAAAATTCAACAGCCAGCAAAACTGAAGTGCAGAAATGAGAGAGAAATTAAGACATTCACAGATAAACAAAAGCTGGAGGATTTTGTTTGTTTGTCACCAGACCTTTTCTGCAAGAAATGCTAAAGGGAGTACTTCAGGTTGAAATGAGGCTAGACCAAAGTGCCTGGGTGGCTCAATCAGTTAAGAGCCCGACATCAGCTAAGTCATGATCTCACAGTCCGTGGGTTCGAGCGCTACGTCAGGCTCTGTCAAGCTCAGAACCTGGAGCCTGCTTCTGGTTGTGTCTCCCTCTCTCTCTGACCTTCCCCTACTCATGCTCTGTTTCTCTCTGTCTCAATAATAAATAATAAATAAAAACATTAAAAAATGAGGCTAGACAGTAACTTGAAGCCATATGAAGAGATTAAGATCTCTAATAAAGTAAATACAAGGACTATTATAAAAGTTAGTATTATTGTAATTTTAGTTTGTAACTCCACTTTTAATTTTCAATGTAATGACAAAGACATAAAATTAAGTAAACTATGTCGTTGAGCACACGATGTGAGAGATGTAATCTGTGGCATCGATAACAGAAAGAGGGGACAGAGCATTACAGAAATAGAGCTTCTGTGTGTTACTGAAGTGGAGTTGGTATAAATTCAAACTACTTTGTTATAACTTTAAGATGTCAAATGTAATCCCCACAGTAACCACGAAGAAAATATCTATAAAATTTACATAATAAGAAATAATAAAGAATCAAAGTGTTTCACTACAAAAAATCAACTAATGCAAAGAAGGCAGTAATGGAGGATATGAGGAACCAAAATAAAAAGCTATAACTCATGTAGAAAATAAACCACAAATAGGCAGCAACAAATTACCCTTTATCAGTAATGACTTTAAATGCCAATGGATTGAAGTCTCTAATCAAAAGACAGAATTTGGCAGGATGGAGTTAAAAACCCCAAGATTCCACTATATGTTATCTACAAGAAACTTATTTTAGATTCAAAGATCCAAACAGATTGAAAGTGAAAGGCTGGAAGAAAACACTTGATGCAAATAGTAAGCAGGAGAGAAATGAAGTGGGCTTACCAATATTAGACAAAATAGACTATAAATTCAAAAAGATTGTAAGAGGGGTGCCTGGCCAGCTCAGTCAGTGGAGCATTCAACTCTTGGTCTTGGGGTTGTGAGTTCAAACCCCATGTTGGGGATAGAGAATGCTTACAAACAAAATCTTTTGAAGAAATTACAAGAGACTGGGAAGGACATTATGTATTAAAAATGTTTTAATCCAGCAAAAAGATATAACAACAGTAAGCATTGACAGACTTAATAACAGACCTGCAAAATATATGAAACAAAAAATGGCAGAATTGAAGGAGAGAAATAATTCTCCAAGATGTAGTGGTTGGAGATTTCAATGTCCCACTTTCCACAGTGGGGAGACCATATGGAAGAAAGATAAGTAAGCACTTGGACAACATGGTCACCAATTAGATTGACCAGACAGACAGAGACTGTATCCAACAGCAGCACCCAACGTTCATCTCAGATGCATGTGGGATCTTCTCCAGGGTGCATTGTATATTAGGCCATTAAACAAGTCTCAATAGATGGAAAAGAGATAGAAAACAGATTTAAAAAATACATATCATACAAAGCATCTTCACCAACCGTGATGAAATGAAGTTAGAAATCAATGACAGAAAGAAACCTGGAAAATTCATGAGTGTGAAGAAATTAAACTGCGTACCCTAAAATAACTGATGGGTCAAAGAAGAAATCAGAAGGGAAATTAGAAAGCCCTTAGAGGGGAATGAAAACAAAAGTAAAGCATACTAAAACTTGTGTACGCTTGTGAATGATTAAAGTTAACATTATGTATATTTTTACCACAATAAAAAAATGTAAGTCATATTGGTTATAATGGCTTAATTTCACTTCTTGCTGGATCACCGGCCTTCCACACAGTAAATCTATAGGATGGGTATCTATTTCCCCTCCTCTCCACTGTCATGCTTTGCTTTTACCCCACTGTCCCCAAGAAGTCTGGGTTCAGAGGGACATAACCTTTGGGGGAGAATCAGGATTCATTCATTAGCTACTCAGTATCATATGACTTCTGGGGGGCCCAGTGGAGTGAATGGAGTGATCTGAGCCTAAAAACAGAAGTGGGTTCTTGTGAAGGAAGTGCCAGGGCTGAGATGATTGCTTAGGTTTATCTTCTTCTGACTTTTGATGCTGGACCTCCTTAGCATAGGACCTCTGACATTCAGAGGGGCTGCATAGTCATGTGGTCTGGAAATGCAGGGTGAAGAAGGTTCCACAGTAGTCTCATGGCATTGCAGAGAGCACATCAGAGCTTCAGGAAGGAGAGGAGTAAGTGAGTTGCAGTTTGAAGTAACTGACAGATGGTCCTATAGAAGATACCTGATTGCTGCCTCGTGGTGGACAGTTGGCTGCACAGGGAGATCCAAACAGAATTCTGCATCATACCATCTCCATACTGCTGCAGCAGGGGCCCATGTGGCCCCCAGGGGACAGGGTGATATAGTCAGGAAGCGTGAAATCAGTGCTCATTTGACTGTTGGACCCGAGCTATGCTCAGATGCAAGTGGAGAGGAGAGGGTTTCTGAGGCCACCCCAGTCTTTCAGAGCTCTTGGAGCTGTGCCACACCCATGCTCAGGATTGCCAAACTCCACATTTGTTTGGGGGTTTGGAGCTGTCCATCATCCATTTTCCCCTTCCCAGAGCAACTCAACGTCCTTTATCAATATCACCTCTTCCTCATTGTCATTGGATCCATTGCAGTTATAATCAGGCACTTGCAGTATCTCAGCCAAGGAGTAGGCAAGCAAACAAAGCTAAGCCAATGGCATGATCCCCTACTGGTATTTAATTCATAAGCAGAGAGAAAATAGCTTAAAAGTAGTTGGGGCTTTACTCTTTCCCAGCAGTGTGGTCCTGAGCAGGTTAACAGCTGCCTGATCTCAGCCCACCCTTCTTGAACTGCCTCAAACTGCCCCAGTGTCTCTCTCTTATAAACCCAAATTTCAAAGTCCTCTACATTCCTTCCCTAAGTTTCCTCTTGCTAAGTTGGCTAGATTTGCTTTCTACTGCATAGAGCTAAAGAATCCAGACTCCCTACCTCTGTGCAAAGAGCTTCCAGAACCTCCTTTTGACCCTCTTTCAGCTTTTTTCTCAGGTCTGTGTGCCCTGTGATTCTGGATTCCCATGCTTTTGGGTAAGGTACCTTTTTTTTTTTTTTTTAATCAGTCTGGGCTTTGTGGGACTCAGCTTGAACTCAATCCAGGGGAGGGTAGTCTCACAGATTTCAGAAATGATATGGTTGATTCATTCTCTAATAACCTAATTCACTCCCTGATTTTCTTTCTTTCTTTAAGTTTTTACTTAAATTCCACTTAGTTAACATACAGTGTGATAATTGATTTCAGGAGTAGAATTGAATGATTCATCACTCTCATACAATACCCTGTGCTTATTACAACGAGTGCCCTTCTTAGTACCCATCGCCCATAAAACCCATTCCTCTGCCCACCTCCTCTCCAGCAACCCTGTTCATTCTCTATAGTTAAGAGTCTGTTTTCTGGTTTGCCTCTCTTCCCCCGCCCCCCACTATGTTCAGATTTAGATACAATAACGATTGATCCTTTTTTGGCAGTTCTCAATTTACTTATTTCTGGAAGAAACAATATTTTCGATAGTAAAATAACACACAAACTTTTTGAACAACAGCAACCCGGAAACAATTACCAACTGGCAGTGACTAGACCGGTCCTCTCAAAAAATCCCTAAGGAAAGGGCCAGAGGCCACTCCTCTCCCTCTTGTGCCTCATGACTTGGTTGAGAATACTCCAGAGGCTCTTCTTTTGTTTAGTCATGGCTGACCTGCATTTGAGCCCCTTCCAGTGTTTGTGGTCTTTCCAACCTTTGGCGATTTAAGGGGGCAGGGGCAGAAAACACGTCCGCTAATGAGGATGGAGAGTCTATTGCTTGAGTTCCTGGCTTGCCTGCAGGGAGGCATAGGCATGTGGCCAACCAGACACAACTTCCACATTCCTGCAAAGGAGAAGCAGGGAAGGGAAGGAGGGAAGTAGTAAATTTTGGTTTCAGCTGACGAACAGATGCGCAGATAGAAGGGAAGGGGCAGCAGCTCCAGCAAGGCCAACGGGCAACACAGGCAGCAGGAGGTGGGTCCTCATGGGATGGGGTCTGTGTCCTGGTATTGCTGCACCTGACCTTTTCCCAGGCCTGATGCCACAGTCTTATTTATCAGCAACTCTGTGAGCTTCAAGTAGGCTTCCAGTAATTTCATTCTCGGCTTAAATCAGCCAGATTTTCATCTCTGTTGCTGGCAATGAGTGTTGCAGATAGGTACAGAGAGCAAAGGATGCAATCAGCTCTGCAGACATTCAGGAAGCCCAAGTGCTAAGACTTTGGGAGAATAAGGTCCAACTGCCTTATTGCTTAGCAAATAAGAGCCTCTGTGATTGTGCCAATGTCTCCCCACAAGGTTCTTTTTTAATTTAATTTTTAGTTTTTTTTAATATAGTTTATTTTTGAGATAGAGAGAGACTGAGCACAAGCAGGGGAGGGGCAGAGAGAGAGGGAGACGCAGAATCTAAAGCAGGCTCCAGGCTCTGAGCTGTCAGCACAGAGCCGGAGGCAAGGCTCCAACTCATGAACTGTGAGATCATGACCTGAACCGAAGTCAGATACTCAACTGACTGAGCCCCCCAGGTTCTTACTGCCAACTCCTCCACCCACCCATCTTTCTCTGGTCATCTTGAATTACTACAGTTTATCAAGGCTGTTCCTTCAGTTTAAGAAGATTTTTCTACTCCCAAATCCCTGCTGGTGAATGACTCACTCAACCTAGAGACATGTTCTCTCTGAAGCCTATTGCCAAGTAGAACTGATGATCCCTCATACTCCTGACCCACTTTTTCAAAGTATATTCTTTTTGTTTAATGTTTATTTATTTATTTTGAGAGAGAGAGAGAGAGAGAGAGAGAGAGAGAGAGAGAGAGAGAGAGAGAGAATCCCAAGCAGGCTCTGCACTGTCAGCATGGAGCCCGACATGGTGTTCAGTCCCATGAACTGTGAGCTCATGACTTGAGCCGAAATCAAGAGTTGGACGCTCAGCTGACTGAGTCATCCAGGTGGCCCTCAATGTATATTCTGCCCAGATTCCTCAATAGCACAGATAACTGCACCATCGTTTTTTCCCCCATTGGTCTCCTCCCTAAACTGTGAGTTCCCCAAACTGTAGTTCCAATTACCATCGCCTGGACCCCAGTTCAAGCAGGAAGAAAGAAGTGAAAAGGTAGTTAGGAAGTATCCAGACACTGAGGAGCCAACACCCACGCAGCGTGTCCGTGGCACCAGAAACTGTGCGTCCCCCTCCCGCCCCCCCATTGACAGGTGGAAAGAGGGAAGAAGAGAGCAAGCCAGAGCCTCTTCTGTTTTCTTAGGGACTCTGTTAGATCCTATCTCACAGCATGAGGTGTGATCAAGAACACCTTTGTGGGGATCTATGGCTGTTTTTATCCAGCACAAAACTTCTCTTACAGGGACTATAAGGAATCTTATGGCCAATTCCAAGAATTTTTTTTTTCTTTAGGGTCCTGGATGTTAACCATTGACCCTTGCTATTCATCTCTCTGAGAGTTGGACACCTTAACAAGGAACCTACATATCAACAGGCTAGACTTCTGCAGAGGGAACCGCTGGGGGCTGAGGGCTTTTGCTGAGGCTGTATGTCCTCTCTGCCCTATCTTTGCTGGGAAACAAAATGTACACAGAAGGGTATTTCTAGCTATCCAAAACCAAGCTCTGACCCTCCCTCCTTTCCACCTTTTTTTAGTGGGGAAGTTATAGAATAAAGCAACACAGCACTGACTACTTCACCATTTGTTCTGACCCCACCATTTCCTCTAGATGAGGCTGTAATCTGGGCACTCGTGACTCTCAGCCCGGTGCTGGGGGTGGTGAAACCATAGAAAACATAAGTGCAAGGCATTCAACTATTAGTCTGCAAAATTCCCAGGCTATTATTACTTCTCTTGTGTCATTTCTGATCACAAAAAGAGTTAACTAGCGGTGACAGTACAAACTAGACACCAGTAAGAAGGGAAGCGAAGTCCTGATGCAGAGGTTTTAAGGGCTGGGTGGAGAGGAGCTAAATTGATTGCATTTCCCCAGACTCCCTTCCAGAATGGTGGATTTCATAGAATCACTTCCCCAGAATGTACCCAGAATGTTTACATTTTAGTTCCCACTGCGGGCCTGGTACAGTCAGGCATTTACATAGGCTCATTATTTCATTCTTTATAATAAGCCCCTTTTAATGTAAATGCCAGTTTTCTTTTTCTACAGATGAAGAAACTGACGCCAGGGGCCAATAAAAGCATGTGTCGAAGGACGCACAACAAGGATTTTAGAACCTGAAGTGACCACCTCATGTCCACTGGCTGAATCCTGGGCTCCACAGGCACTGCTGGGGCCCCGAGTTATTTAAATGGTGCATTTGTTAGGGGATTTTTGTTTGAAACAGTGGGGCTGATACACTCACTGTAAGAATTGCCAAGAACCAAAAGCTGGTGAGCCCACAAGAAAATAGCGAAGTACACCCTTTCCCCTGCTTGAGGCCCTTGCTGTCTGTCCTTCTGAGAGAGACTGTGTCCTCAGTTGAAATTTACCCTAAGGACATGCTTAGAGTAGCATGCATAGTCTGTTCTAGCAAACACCTGAAGTCATCTGAACGGAACCCAATCAATACATTGAAGAATACTACACAGCCATCGACAAGAATAAGGTAGATCTGATGATGTTAATTAGGAGAGCATTGCAGAGTTATCATTAAGGAGGGAAAAGGGGCAGAACAAATGAAGTTTGCTTCCAGAGATGCAAATTAGGAAATGTATGCTTAGGCACACTATCTGACCGGTCATTTATAAGTTTTTAGAAGTAGAATAATACACAAAGACCTTTCAGCAGTGCCTGTCTTTGAGGTAAAAGATCGGGAGTGGGAGGAATATAATTTTTAAATCATTGTCAATCATCATTTAATAATAATAATTTTTAAGCTTTATGCTATGTGTGTATCATCTTTACACTGTCCTAAGCTTTTCGTGTATTTTAAGGTATTTGATCCATATGATAATAAAACTATGAAATTGGTATCATCAGCTCCATTTTGTACATAAGGAAATCTGGTTCAGAGAGGTTAAGCAACTTGTCCAAAGACTCTTAGCTGCTAATTGACAGAGTAGGGGTTTGAGCTCAGTCACTCAGGCTCCAGAGTTTAGGCTTATCACCACAGTGCCACTCTGCCTTCTGGAATAGTGTCATACACGCACATCAATTACCAACAAAAATTGATAAAAGGCTGATTTCTTAAAAGGAGCAGTCCACTGACCCACACTACCTTTTTAGGGGCAAAACTTTCAAATTTTTGTAGCTATTACTTTTGATTATTATCTCCCTACATGTATGCTGCTATCTTACTTTTTAAGTTTATTTATTTATTTTTGAGAGAGAGTGTGCATGTGCACATGTTGGGGAGGGGCAGAGAGAAAGAGATTCCCAAGAAGGCTCCATATTTTTAGTTTGGAGCCGACCTGGGGCTCGAACTCATGAACCATGAAATCATGGCCTGAGCTGAAATTATGTCTGGCACTTAACTGACAAAGCCACCCAGGCACCCCAATGCTGCTGTGTTTTTTTTTTAATGTTTTTTTTTTAATTTATTTTTGAAGACAAACAGAGACAGCATGCGCAGGGGAGGGTCAGAGAGAGAGGGAGACACAGAATCTGAAGCAGGCTCCAGGCTCTGAGCTAGCCGTCAACACAGAGCCTGCGTGGGGCTCGAACCCACGAACAGTGAGATCACGACCTGAGCCGAAGCTGGACGATTTACTGACTGAGCCACACAGATGCCCCGCAATGCTGCTGTTTTTGATGTACTAATTCTAGAATAATCTTTTGACTTAATGGAAGATAAGGACTTAGCTCTCTTCTACTGCTACCCTTTCCTTCCTCCAATCCTGCTTTCCCAGATTTAACTGAATCTACAGTCAAAGTTTGAACCTCCATGACCATGTGCTTACATTCGTGGCTTAGCTAAGTCATCAGCTGTAATTGCCTTGCCTTTTGAGGGGGAGGTTCTTTCCTAAGTTATTACTTAGCTTAATTTTTTTTCATTGGTTTAGTTTCCTTTGAATCCATTTTTAAATTTTTCTAAATGTTCCATCAGATCTGCTTAAAGACAATAATTACTAGTTTTCAAGAATCAAGTATATTCAATAGTCTATGAATTCCCTTTTTTCTGAGAGAACTCTCTCTTGAAGTTCTTAATTAAAGAGTTTTCTATACTGTTTGAATTTTTTAAAATCATGTGCTCATATTGCATTAAAAATACTAAATAAGAGTTTAAAGCCATTTTATTGAGGTGTAATGGATATATGATAAACTGCACATATTGAATGTGTATAATTTGATACATTTGGCATATAGACGTATACATCTGTGAGACAATTACAATCAAGATGTCCATTACCCCAGAGTCTCCTTGGACCCCTTTGCTTTGCCTTCATCCTGCCTGTCTTTGTAGCCCACATCCCCAAGCAAACCCAGTCTACTTTCTATCACTAGATTCGTTTGTATTTTCTAGAGTTTATACAAATAGAATCATACAGCATTGTACTCCATTTATTTCACTTCTTTTTTTTAGCATACTTATTTTGGTTTTTTTTAATTTTTAAAAATATTTATTTCTGAGAGAGAGACAGAGACAACGACAGAGACAGAGACAGAGTATGAGCAGGGGAGGGGCAGAGAGAGAGGGAGACACAGAATCTGAAGCAGGTTCCAGGCTCTGAGCTGTCTGCAGGGCTCAAACTCAAGAACCGCAAGATCATGACCTGAGCCGAAGTCAGACACTTAACTGACTCAGGCCCCCAGGCGCCCTTTGCATACCTATTTTGAAACTCATCTACATTATTACATATATACATAATTTATTCTTTTTTTTTCCTTAGTAGTTTTCC
>NC_043702.1:97847817-97857176 GCF_006229205.1 Suricata suricatta | reverse complement strand
CCAACACCCAAGACAACCTTTTAGCTCCATGAGCTTGAGTGATTGCTGATGGCTGTGTGAGGACCAGTGTGTTTAGTTGCAAGTATCAGAGCACCATCAGGAATTGGATTAAATGATAAAGTAATCATCAGCTCATCAACTGCAAGTTTAAAGTGGGATTCAGTAGCTCAGTGATGGTACCAAGATCAGTTTCTCTGTCAGCTGTTCCCCGGTGTGAGTCCTTCTTGGCTCACATAAGGGTTCTGCCTGCTCTTCTCACAGCTCAGCAGAAGAGGGGGACTCCTGGCTGCAGACCCCATCACATCCCACATTGGACCACTTGTCTAGCTCTGCATGTACAGCTGTCGCCAGCCCTAAGGACAGGATTGCCATGATTATTTTAAGTATGAGCTGCATGCCTTGCCACCAGCAGCAAGGGACAACACCCACAGTGCACACAAGGTGGGGACGGAGAAGGATAACTTGAGGTGACTCTTAGAAGAAGAGGGAATGGATATTGAAAAAGTGGTCTCAACGCCATGACAGATGGATTTGGGGGCAGGGGAGAAAGGCATGGATGGTGCCTTATATCTAAAAGAGTTAAAATGTTCCAAAGAAACTACTATTATTTGAAGATTACATACCTGGAAAACTCAAAACAATCAAATACAATAAGAAAAACTTTAAGAAGGTGGCTTGTAGCAAAATTAACATGCAACCATAAATTTCCTTTTTTAAAAGTTTATTTATTTTGAGAGAGACAGAGACAGCATGAGTTAGGGAAGGGCAGAGAGGGAGAGAGAGCAAAGAGAGGATCCTAAGCAAGTTTGCACTGTCAGCCCAGACACCCACGCAGGGCTCGAACTCACAAAATTGTGAGATCAAGACCTGAGCTGAAATCAAGAGTTGGATGCTTAACCTGCTGAGCCTCCCAGGCATTCCTGCAGCCATAGCTTTCCTTATAAAAACTACTACCAATTGGGAAATATAATAAACATAATGTAAGAAGATATCTCATACATATGGCAAACAAAGGAATGAAATGCTAGGAATAAATATTGAAAAAAAGAATGCTAAGGCTCTGAGTGAAAAACACTTTGAAATTCTACTGAAGTACATTTTTAAGAGACTTGAATAAATATTTTGAATAAGAAGATTCAATGTTATAGCAATGCCAATTGTCCCTAAATGAATCTATAAATCTAATGCAAGTTCAATGCTAACAGGAATTTTTTTTTAAGAGTGGGAAATTAAGACAAGTTCTTTCTAAAATTTGCATGGAAAATAAACATGCAAGAGTAGTCAGAAAAATGAAAAGTAAGAATTACAAGGGAAGTCTAATCTTTATCACAGAGCATTATAAAAGTGTAGTCATTGAGTCTGTCCTTGTTTACCTATACTAAGCAATAGCAGTGGAAGAAAAAAGCGAGTTCACAAATATTGGAAACACACAGACATTCAAGGTACAGAAAGGAGTAGTATATTTCACATCAGAAAAAAAGTGATCTATTTGATAAATTATGTTGAAACAGCTGGCTAGCAACTCCTTGCCAAAAAAGTAAATGCTGATATATCAAAGATTTAAGTGTAAAAAAAAATTTTTTTTAAACCAGGCAGTGTCAGAACGAAGAGTGATCTGTTTTAGTGTATTTTTAACGTTCTTAGAGAACTTTCAAGCAAAACCAAAACACAGGAGCTGTAAGTTTTGCCACATGAAAGTTACAATTTGCTATATTGGGAGAAAATACGGTAAAGATTTTTTTCATTTTAAAATGATAAAGTCAAGAAAAATATTTAAAACACGTTTCACAAAGAGATGATTTCCTGAATATGTAAAGAGTCTACAAATAAAAATACTAATAGGCAAATGGACAAAGCACATGAACAAGCACTTTGTAGGGTAAAAAATGAATTATAAACAATGATAATGCAAGTCATATTTTCATTTTGAAAATGTCACATTGGAAAATATCAATAAATTTGACAAGACACTATGAAAAGTAGTGTCACTATTATCACTCTAATGCAAAACTGATGGGAGTATAAATCACTGCCCCTTCTCTGAGGAAGAATTTCTATTGAGATAGCTCTGTTTTGACTCAATAATTCCACTTCTAAGTATTTATTTTACAGATATTCTTGCACATATGTACAAGGATAGTCATAGAAACAGTGTTTATAATTAAAAGACTGAAAACAACCTGAATGTCCATCATTAAGGAATCAGCTAAATAAATTATGACCCATTCATACAGGGGAATCATACTGTAGCACCATAATGGTTTTGAAATATCACCCAGTGTATTTGTTTTCCTGCTTGTTAATTATTTTCTTTTCCTTGTTTTCATCCTCCGTGCCTGGCCGTTAAGGTGAAGCCTGGAGGCTCCTGAGAGGGGTTTATACTGCCTAAAGGGGCTTCTACTGCCTAAAGGTAGGGAAGGTTAACACAGCCTAGAGCACAGAAGTGATTTTTCAGCTATGATTTCAGGACCTTAATCAAGTTCAGAGTGAAGCCATGATCTTGAAAGTTCGCCATTTCCTGAAATAGAAAAGGGTCTTCTCAGAACTCCCAGAACTGGATTTTCATATTTCCTGAACAATAGTTTGGAAGATAGGCCATAGAGTAAAAAACAGTGAAATGACATCAAAGGAATGACTGAGGGGTGACACCAGCCTCATGCAAGAAGCAGCCAGCAGGGTGGTGCTGGGTCAGAGAGGGGAGCAACTGGGTGAGACGATGGGGTTTGGAGTAGCTGGTGGCATGGGAGGGGGGGTGAATGGCGGGTAGGGGTCCAGAGTCCACAGCCAAGAAAGAATTCTTGAGATGTCTTTGGTGCAAAAAGGTGATTTTATTAAACCATGGAGACAGGACCTGTGGGCAGAAAGAGCAGCACTGGGGTCATGAAGAGTGACTGATTATATACTATGGAGTTGGGAAGGTAAAGTCTAGAGGGAGGCCTCCAGAGGGACTTTGATATGCTAAAGAGGATTCCAAGATACCTCAGGGCTTACTATTGTCAAGCTAAACTTGATTTCCCACTACCAAGGCAATTATGTCTGGATGGTAGGGGTTCCTGGAGAATTTTTATGCTCTGTATCTGCCTTAAGTATTTGTCAATGGGCTTCAGGTCAAGAGGAAATTTAATTTTCCTTGCCATTTCCTTCTTGCCTTTGTTCCCCATATCACTTTAGAGGGGTGATGTTGGGGCTCCAGGGAACAGAGTCTGGTTTCTGGAGATGGGGCAATTGATAAGATTGCTTTTTTCTTGTCATTTACTAAGACATTTGTAAACTGACTGGGGACTCCTGTACTACAGACTATAATCTTTATCAGTTAACCATTAGTTTTCTTTCCTTGCCTTTGTTAGTTGGCAACCAGGAGTGCCTGAGGAATGTCACACACATCCCACCTGGGGGTGCGGGTGGGGTTTCAGGGTATCTGCTTGTCTTATGCTCCCTCATCATTCAGAGGTGCAAGTCTGGCTCCCCTTTCAGGGAGCACGAAGATAGATAAGGGGGAAGAGAGGGAGAAGAAATCAGATCATCTTGGGGCTCTTGTCCTGCTTTTCCAAGATAGTCCTAAGGACATGACAAGCTTTTAGCATAATGTCACGTCTCCCTTGGCTTGGGAATGACTGGAGCCCATACCTGAAGAGTAGGTAAACCTGAGGGCAGTCCTCAGACCCCACAGATCCTAGTGTGGTGTGGAGAAAGCATGCAAGGGACCCCAAGGAGCTCTGGAAGCACCCATAGACAAGACCTGGACACAGAAATGCTTGGGCTTAAGACAAAAAGGCAGATCTTGATTTTGAAGGCATTGGCAATCTCTAAGCACAGAGAGAGAGGGTGCCAGCACTTTGTGGGGCCAACCAATCTCAATGAATACCAGTGGGGGTGCTCAGGGCCAGGAGCTGATGACTCTGTAGGACTTACCATGATAGGAAAAGATAGGCTAGAGGGAAAGGTTAGGGACCTGAGGTCCCTAGGTGGGGAAAAACACATATTTTGGAACAATGCTGGGAGCTTCTGACCACAGCAAACCGGCCCCGGGTATGAAGTTCCTCTAAGAATGTAACAGACACCACCCACTCCCCCTCAGTTCCCCTGGGGAATCCGAGAAAAGACTTAACTAAAAATAAGTAGGAGACCCTAAAACATATGGCCCACAAGGACTGGTATGGCCATAGGCTACCCCCAATACAATGAAAACGAGCCAATCAGAAAGGAATGACTAGGCATTTAGAGTTAACCTAACCAGTGAGAATAGAGCCTGAGAAGAAACAAGTATACGGGGACTGACGCAAACCCTATAAAACAAAGTCCCTTGCCTATAGTTGCCGGTATTCACTGTAAAGAGAGCTTTCATACTGTTCTTGCTTTCTCATCTTATACTCTAATAAACTTCTGCCTGCTGCTCATTTTATATTGTGTTCACCTCTTCATTCTTCAAAGTCATGAGGCAATGAATCCTGGAATCTGAGGTTAAAAAAAAATCCTGCAATAATACAACCACAAAAAAGTGTAAAATTGGGTAACCTTCCATGTGCAATGCCTAATTAACAGGATGGGGCATAAGAAAGTGATTCCAGTGGTTAGACCTGGGGAAGGAACTTGCAAGATTGAAGCTCTATCAAGGTCTTTACAGACCCAGGGCAGGTGTGAACTCCCCAAAGCAAAGGTCGGTGTTGCCTCCAGTAGACTCACTGGGACTCACTAAGCTCAAGGTCCTTATCTCCCCTGTCAGACTTGCTGTCTGTGAAGGCAAGAAATACGGTTTCCCCAGGAAGTGTTGGGTCTGGGGGCTTCCTGATTGTGTCTGCAAGAACTTGGTGGTGACCTCACTGAGTCATCCCCCTAAGGCCACTAACCATCTCTTTCAGACCTCAGCAAAGGTGGGCTGCGTGAGCTGGATGGGGACTGAGTGATGGCTGGGAAGGCAGCCCCACAGGGGACCTCACCAACCCTGTAGAAAGGAGACTCTGACTTATGCCCCTTTATTCTTAAAAGTGTCCTGGTCTTGAGAATAAATCATATGGTTACTATTTCTAAATAATCTGCATAGTGCCCTGTGCCCTGAAGCTTCTGGAAGAGAAAGTCAAAGCCCCTCTCCCTTTGGTCTCCAAATGCCTCAGCTCTCAGTCAACAAGCACTCATTCATCATCTCCTATGAGAAAGGTGGGGAGTATCCCACTCGGGTCCCTGGCCTAGTCGAGCCAGGGAGGAGCCAGACAGCCAGGCAGAGAAGTAGCACCACCAGATGGGGTTTGCCGAGTGCTCTGCAAATGTTCCAGAAAGCTCTAGAATTCCTAGTCAGTGCCCTTCAGGCCTTCCCCTCAGATGGAAATATGGTAATTGCAACGATGATTAAAAAAAAAAAACAATAGCTATCCATTGTGTGGGGGTCTCAAAGAGTAAACACCTTCCTTCATGAGTTCTCAGGCCAAGGTGGGGCAATGACTTTGACTCTGCCCGGCGGGAGAGGCCAGTCTGAAGGAAATCCAAAGCTTTGGTCTTTGGGAGTTCCCAAACTGATGAGAGACATTAGCCAGGCTCTTCACCAAGAGACTGGTATAAATTCTTTACAAAACTCTGCAAGATAACTGTCCTCATCCTCCTTTTACAGATGAAAAGGCTGAGGTTCAGAGAGGTGACCAGGTCATACAGGAACTTAGTGTACAGCGGAAATTCAAACTCCAAATCCCATCATGATATGACAGGCAGTGCAATTTAGTGACAGAATTTAGGAGAACATTTGTACCTTTTGAAACCATTTCCATCCAGAAAGACACTGGTTCTTCTACACCTCAAGAACTGCTGCAGTTTCCACGCCCAGGTACATTGCGACAGCACACACAGGTGACTATTTCCTTGGAGGCACCAAGAGCCACCTCCCAAACATCCTACCCGGCATCCAGAGCAGAGGCAAGACTGTCAACACCACCAGGAACTAGGCTCCCTCCCAGCGGCTCTGCTCACCAGGGTTCCTTCTAGAATGATGGTCAGATTTCCTCATCTTGTTAATTTTTAGAATTTTTTAAATGTTTATTTATTTTTGAGAGACAGAGAAAGACAGAGTGAACAAGGGGGTGGGGAGCAGAAAGAGAGGGGGGACACAGAATCCAAAGCAGGCTCCAGGCTCTGAGCTGTCTGCATGGAGCTGGATGCCAGTCTAGAACCCACGGACCGTGAGATCATGATCTGAGCTGAAGTCGGACGCTTAACCGAGTGAGCCACCCAGCTGCCCCTTAATACCTTTCTTGATGAACTAAACCAATCTAAGTTCCACAAGTGCCCTTGGAATTAGTTTCCCATCTTACTGGTTCTCTCATTCATCCATTAATATGCTGAATAAAATCTGTGACACGTATGTATTCTACGCTTGTGAGGAAAGTCATGTTTTTAACTTTTTGAAAATGAGTATTTTGACATTCAAGAGAGAGGAGTCTCCGCTGTTTTTCAGTTTTGTACTCTCAGCACCTAAGATAGCACCCGACCTAGAACTGGAAGTCATAAGTGTCTGCCGAATGAACGACGAATTGAGGGCCTACCCATCACGATCGAAGCTCATAGATCTGCATTTTGTCAGGATCTTTGAAGTCTTAACTCAGAGGAGAAGCTCTGAGGGAAGAATTTCAAGGACTAGGAGAATCTGCAGGGGAAATGTCTGGGCTTTTGAGCCTTGCCTGCAGAAGGACTACCTTCATCTTGACACAGAAACAAGGTGCTTCTGTCCTGATGTCCTCGGGGACACACCTTCTAGCTCGGCAGAAGCTGGGAGAGTCCTCTGAGCCCCCTCAGCCGGACTCTGGAACATTGCCCCCTGAAGTTAGAAGGGAGGCTCAGTCTGCAATTCTACTCACTCATCTTTCCTTACGACATTCCATTGGCTTAGCTGGTCATTGCTGATATTCAGGGAAACCCCACCGGGCAGCCAGGATCCCACACAACTATTCAGTCCCTCTCCTACCTGCTCTAGTTATAGCCTTTGTTTCAAGGACACTGTCCTTCAGAAAGACATGCTCACAAAGGTGCTGTTCCCCCGAAATTTCTATAGGGGCTTCTTAGTTCATTCTCCCTTCTACCTAGAGCCACTGCCGGGCCCTCAAAGACTTCGGGTGGGTTAGCTTTCCACCCTCCACTAAGCAGACCCAGATCCCCCCCCGGGAAGGTCTTCTGAATGTGGCGGAACAGAGTTTCCTCATAAAAAGCAGTGTCCTTCCCTTGTCCAGGAACTTTGCTTGAGCTGAAGGAAACAATTCGTTTTGCCTGTCATGATTTATCCTTCCCGACAGCAGCCCAGTGTTTATCATTCAGCACAAGGCTTGGGTAGGACTGAGTGGATCGGAACTAAAGCAGCTGATTTATATTCAGAGAGGAGTTTAAATTAACTGTACAGAAGTCAAATCTCGCATTGCCTGTGTTTGCTTTCTCTGAGCAGTGCTGAGGACTTAGGCTTTGGTCCATCCAAATTCCTAATGGGCCAAGTGCCCCAATTACAGATGGTTTTGTGAGCCTCCTTAGCTCCTGAGAGCTGAAGCAAGGATGATTCAGGAGAAGGCTTGGTGTCCTTCTCCTGGTTGTGAGCAGGTGACCCCGAGAGAAACTGGCTGGGGCGGGCTTAGGGGAACTTTGGCTGGGTTGAGGGACTGTCACAGTTCTCCGCGGCGTTCCCCCAGGGGGGTCTTCAGAACACAGTAGACCCCCAAAGGGACTTGTGTGCTGGGTAGTGCTTTTCCAGAGTGAATCCTGGGCGGGGGGTGCGTGGGCAGCGCTATAGATGAAACAGGACTGACTTGCTTGGATCAGGGGGTTGCTGGTGTTGACGCTGTGGGAGAGGAGGACCAAGGGGTTATTGCACGATTCTCCCTACTTCGAATCGGCTTGGGATTTCCATAGTCAAAAGGTGTTTGTTTTTGTTTTCACTAAAGAGCGTCTGGTGGGCCAGGGAGCTGAGGGAGAAGCAGAAGGGATGAGACCTTGAAAGTTCACACATAGACAAGCCCCCGAAATCGAGACAGACCCCCGTCTCCTGATGCCCTACACGGTGGGCTCAGAACCTGCTGGAGGAGCCAGGGGTCTGGATCCAGACTCGGCCGCTGACATCAAGGGGCAAAGTGCTTGCGAGGGAAGTTTCAGGTTGCTGATACTTTTGGTCGCCCACCCAACAGTCATTCCCATTTGGTCCTTGCTGGCAGAAATCTACTATGCTCATCAACATGTGTGGGAGAGGTGGGTCCCACCCTAGGAATGAATCGTATCAGTGATTGGCTTAGGGGCGGCCATGCGACTTAGTTCTGACCAATGAGGTGCAAGGAAAAGTCTTTGGGGGTGGGGCTGCTGAACAAAAGAATTGCATCAGGAGAAACCTTTCTTTCCTTGGTGTTTTTGCATGCTGTTGGCCTTTCAAGGACAGGAGGCCTCCTTTTTCTTTCTGACCTCACCTCCCTGATGGTCCTCCTCTATCACACCTCTCCAGGCTCACCGGCCTCCTTGCTTTCCTAGAACATGCCAAGCACACTCCTGCCTCAGGGCCTTTGCACTTGCTGTTGCTGCCATTTAGAATATTCTTCCTCTTAAAAAAAAAAAAAAAGAATCTCTTTCTCTAGATTCTCACTGGCTCCTTCTTTCACCTCCTTTAGGTCTGTTCTCAAATATCAGCTTCTCAGAGAGATCCTTCCTTGCCCCCAACTTAAAAATATTCTTATCTTTTGCTTCTTTTCCCTTTATCTTTATTCTCTCTCTCTTTTTTATTGTTCTCTATGGCACATCCGATGAATGTACTATGTAGTTTTATTTATTTTATCCCTCATCTCCCCTTTACCCTCTAGAATGGAAGCTTCTGAGGGCAAGAATTTCTGTCACTTGTATTCATTATTGTGTCCTCAAAACTGAGAAATGTGCCCAACACATACTAGCACTTATTAAATATTTGCTGAATGAATGGATGAATGAATGAATGAATGAATGAACGCTGTACTTCAAGCTCCAACAGCCATCTTGTGACCGTGAGGACAAATAAAGAAAATCACAGGGGGGCACCTGGGTGGCTCAGCTGGTTAAGCATCTGACTTTGGCGTGGGCCATGATCTCATGGTCCATGGGTTCATGCCCCATGTTGGGCTCTGTGCTGACAGCTCAGGACCTGGAGCCTGCTTCAGATTCTGTGTCTCCCTCTCTCTCTGCCCCGCCCCCTGCTCGTGCTCTGTCTCTCTCCATCTCTGAAAAATGAGTAAATGTTTAAAATAATTTTTAAAAAAGTGAATCACAGATAAACAGACCTACAGCCCCATCATCAGTGAGCTACTGATTTAACAACTCTACCTCATGAATTATTGTGAATGAAGAAATGCTATTCTAATAGTTTATGCCACTTTTTTTAC
>NC_043702.1:97839036-97847717 GCF_006229205.1 Suricata suricatta | reverse complement strand
GGTCAGAATGGCCACATCAGGTCAGCGCTTGGCTTACACAGGCCAGAATTCTGTCTCTGCTGGAGATCTCCGCTAAATGGTTAACGGACTGATGGGGATGTTTTTCCTGATATCAAATTCTGAGTGTTCCTGATGTCCCCAAACATCCAGTTTCCCTTAATATGTTCCAATCTGGGTCTGTCATCCTTGTCTTAAATCTAGTTATAATTTCAGCTGTCGGTTTATTTCCCAAAGTGAGAGTCGTAAACAAGACTTTAATGAATCCATCAACGAGTGCTGTTGTGCAATGGGGAGCTGGGGAAGGATGGAGATTGTACCAAGAAGCGGAAGACCTGGATACCAGGCCCTTGCACCACTGCCTGGCTCAGAACGCGGGAAGGGATGGCACCAGGGGCTCTCATGGTCCTCATCTGCCCATGTGAGAAATCTTAATACCTCCCTGCCAGGAAACTGACCTGGGTTCTCAGTGGCCTGGACTCACTGCACCACTCGGCTGGTGACGCGGATGAGCACCAGAAACACACAGGCCATCCCCTGGGAGGATGTGCTGGTGTTTGAGAGGCAGTGCTCCGTCTCTCTGTGCCCATCCACCACGTGTCCGGGTGGACCCCCATCAGTCCCTCCTCCTAACTCTTGGAGAGGAAGACTGGTGTAGGAGACACAGATCCAGGATCCCCTTTCTAGTGAACATGATTAGGTGTCCTCACGCTTCAGCAGGCGATGGGCTCCATGTCTGGCCCCAGGAGGGGACTTTGATTAGTCTAAGAAATCAACGCAGAGGGGCACCTGGTAGCTCAGTTGGTTGAGCGTCCAAATCTTGATTTTGGCTCAGGTTGTTTTCACAGTTCATGGGATCGAGCCCCAAGTCATGCTCTGTACTGACATCAAGGAGCCTGCTTGGGATTCTCTCTCTCTCTCTCTCTCGCTCTCTCTCTCTCTTTCTCTCTCTCTGGCTTGCTCTCTCTCAAAATAAATAAATGACTTTTAAAAAAATCAACATTGACTCCTGTCCTCACGTGTGTGGTGGACACGTGACACAGTTCCAGCTGAGCTGGTTTGTAGGAAACTCCACTAGGGGAAGGAAGGGAACTTCTAGAAAGGTTATACCCTTTCTCGAGGAGGGAAATGCTCTCTTCTGACCCCTGGGTGTTATTGGGCTGGCACTGCTGACGGTACTTTGCCCCACTGAGGGAAGTATGGCAGGTGGGAACTCACGTGGGTCCTTGGGGCTTGGAATTGCCCAAACTGGGAACTACGGACTTTGTGTTACAGGAGATAAAAAATGTCCTTACTGTTCAGCCATTTTCTGGTGGATTTTCTTTTTTCCTGCAGCTGAAACCTTATGATTGTATTAGGGTAAGTTAGTTATGCCTGATAGCAAACGACACAGACCTCCAAGTGGTCCTGATACGTGTTACTTTCACATTCAGACCATAGGCCCCTTGGGGTTGGCAGGAAACTGCTCATCATGGCTCCTCACAGACCTGGCTAGTGGAGGCTGGGAAGAGAATCCTGTGAATGGCACCCTGGCCCTAAGACCTCTGCCCTGAAGTGACATCCATAGCTTCCCCTCACCTTTCATTGGTTAAAGCAAGTCACATGGTTATGCTTTCCCTCAGAAGCCACTGGGAAGTTTGAGCCTGCCATTTTTCCGGAACATGGGAAGGCAAATCCATTTGGTGAATGACACTAATATCTACCACGTTCACAGACAGACACTATCGACAGCAGAGTTGTATGGCCTCAGCCCAACGTTGTTAACTTCTTGGAAACTTGGTTTCCTCATTTATAAACTTCCATTACTTTGAACGTTTCCTCCTTCTCCTACTGTCATGCAGATACAGGGAGTAATAAATACGAAGGCATTTGTTAAAGCACAGCAGAGCCTCCCTGAGTGGGTAGCTGAGGGGGTATTCATGTCTTCTCAGCGAAGATCACTGGATGGTTCCCGCCACCATTTGCTACAGAAATTTACTTTCTCATGGTTTGGAAGCTGGACATTCAAGATCAAAGTGTCTGCAAGGTTGGTTTCTCTTGAGGCCTCTCTCCCCTTGGCTTGGAGACGGCCACCTTCTCTCTGGGTCCTCACACGGCCATCCCCCTACCTGTGTCTGTGCCCTAATGTCCTCTTCTTCAAAGGACACGTTGGATTTAGGATCCACCTTGATGGGCCTAATGGCCTCATTTTAACTTACTTACATTTTCAAAGAAACTATCTTCAGATCCGGTCACATTCTGAAATGCTGGGGGGATTACGGCTTCTATGTATGAATGCCGAGGCCATTCTTTTCCTTCCAATGAGAAATAGTCCACAGGAGAAACACATACTAGTTTCCACTGCAAGTGAGAAAAGAGAAAGAAGATAAAGGAGGCGGAGGAAGAGGATAAAAAGGAGAAAGAAGAGAAGGGGGAAGAGACAGGGGAACGCAGGTGCAGAGTGATCGCAGAGGGCTTCGGTGTGGAGGCATGCGCAGCTCTGACTGTCCCCCCACCCGGACACCTGGGCCAAGCCCGCAAATGACAGTGGGCACGAGGTGTGAGGAAAGCCAGCTCGAGCCACTTCTGGCCGGTGAATGTTGCCAACTTGCTGTGTGCGGAGGGATTGGCGGTCTAAGTGAAACCCAGCACCGCCGAGTTTACTTACAGCTACAGCTGTATAAGATATTCATAATTAATTGTGTAGGTTTAAATGCTTGTGAAAGCTTATTTATCAACTTAACTGGAGTCCCTGCATAGAGTTCATCTTAAACAGAATCCTAATGTAGGGAGCTCAGTAGAGAGCCATGGTGAATACATTTATGTCGGGGCAAATTCTGTGCTTCATCTGAGTTCCTACAAATCCTACCTACTAAGCAGAGCAAAGCGGGTGCAGAGAAAGAACCACACAGATATAAAACATTATGATGACGTGTTCTGGGTGAATAATACATGTGCTGCTTGTATTTGTTTCTCCGTCCTGCCTGTAATGGACTCAGTTCCAAGACCTACAAGAGATGAGAGCAAGCAGCAAAGGGATGAAATTATCTTGAAAGCACTTGGTTTTCCATCTTCCTTCCCGCCTCCCCAAATCCAAGTAGCCATCAAGGGGAAAGGGGGATTTTACTGGACCTTCTTGCAGTTATTTTACAGCTTAGTTTGGGGGCTGGGGGCATTTTAATTGTCATTAAGGCTCCTAGAAGGACTCTCTTCTTAAAGGAGGGAAGTCCTATATAGCTCATGAAGTGCAGAACCGGAGGAGTTGATGGAGTCAAATCGGCTCTCAAACCTTCAGTTCTGCAAAACCTCCAAATGATGAACAGGTATTTTCTGCAAGGTCCCAGCGTCTCACTCCCTCTGAGTCTCCAAGGGCCGCCTCAGCCTGGTGCTGACTCACGAAGAGCTTTATCTGACTGCGACACAAAGTGAGCAGGAAGCGATTTTTATTGTTATTGTCATCATTAATCTTTCCATTAAGGTCTCTTTTATTCATGTCAATATCCTGCCCCTCTCTCCCCTCCTTCTCCTAAATCTCACGTGTTGGGCTGGCTGGTTTCTCCAAGCTCTCTTCGCTCAAATTCTAATTAAAGTGAGCCATAAGCCTTGAATCTCTAATGAGCCCCTCTCCCAGATTCCATTAGAAATCAGAGTTGCCACATTCTGTGGTGTCGTTCATTAGCATGGTATTATTTTTCAAATACAGACTGCCCCCTGTTCTGCACTGTTTTGCTTTACACAGACATTCAGATGTAAAATTGTCCCTTTCTCACATTTCGCATTGGCTGAAATGACAATGTAGTTAAGGATATCAAAGTGAAACAGGCAAAGTATGTATGATCTGGGTCTGGCTTGCCCCCAGAGAGGGGTCGCCATTTATCCTGGGTCATCGGAGACTGAGAGGTGGGGAGTTCCATACTGGGGGGATTTTCAGATGACTGAAACCTCCCCTTTTGGATATCAAGACTTCCTTTGTTTTACTGAGCTAATGTAAGTTTTCAAAAATACAGCCTCTACTTAAACAGAGACCATTGTTTTCTTGAGGCTTCAGACCCATCATTATGACAATGGTCTGGTCAGCCAAGATTTGGTACTAAGCATCCTGTAAGCACCTGCTAGGTTACAGCCCTAGCGGACGTTTCCCCAAATTGGGCTTCCAGAAAGTCTGCAGGAGTAGGGTGCTAGCAAGGAGAAAGCAGGTTGCTGCATTTGCTTTTTGTCCTATGGTAGGATGTGAGCCCTGGAGAGAAACTCAGCTGTCAAGGATGCCAGTGCCATAATTCTGCAGACTGGGGAAGGCAGGCAGATGTTCACTTAAGGTCACAATGAGGTTTTGGCTGACACGGGCATGGAGCCCATTTGGACCCAGAACTTGTGCTTCTCCTGACCCACAGTGGGGAGGCCCCCGCTGGTCCTTGTTCTGAACAGGTGCGAGGAACGCATTGTCCCTGAGGGTCTGCGGGCACAGAGGACTTTATGACCTTGACCCGATGATCCTAGGGGAGAATCACATTTGTCTTGGTTCTCTTGTCTAAATCCATGTTTCCTTGTCTCTAGTCCTCACACACTTACCCTTAGGATTATTTGTTAATGTGTTACATACATGTAATTCATATGCTCCTTTAATCCAAATTCATTAAATTTTTTTAATCTTTTGTAATACAAATCGTCAAGCATGTGTAAATGTGAGGGAACAGTGTAAAGGGTCCCCATGGAGCACCTCACACACACGGCCCATCTTCTGTCCATTTCCCTACTCAGTTCCCAACCGAGGATAGACTTCCTGCCACTCTGTCCAAAACCAGTTCGGGTACATCTCTAAAATTCCACTATTTCTGTTATTATTGTCTTCTAACAATAACTTTTTGTTTTAAAAAGTTTATTTATATTTATTTATTTTGAGAGAGAGAGACCATGAGCAGGGGAGGGGCAGAGAGGAAAGGAGAGAGAGAATCCCAAGCAGGCTTCGCAGTGTCAGCATGGAGCCTGACATGGGGCTCGAACTCACAAATTGTGAGATCATCTGAGCCGAAATCAAGAGTCAGATGCTCAACTAACTGAACCATCCAGGTGCCCCGATCTCTTTCTTAAAAAGATAAACACAGTAATTCTTTCTTCTTGTTTCTTTAGTTTATTTGTTCCAACTTTGCTGGTTTTTTTCGTCTTCAATGTATTTCATGTTTTCATTTCGATCAGTGAGAGATATGTAATGGCGTTAATTTCCTTTTGATAATACTTCGCCTGATTTTATAGATTTCTAATCTAATATCTATCCTACAGATGCTGTAGAGAATCTGACATATGATATTTTCATTATTCTTTTTAATGTTTATTCATTTTTGAGAAAGAGAGAGAAAGAGTACAAGTAGGGGAGGGGCAGAGAGGGAGAGGGAGGCACAGAATCTAAAGCCGGTTCCAGGCTCTGAGCTGTCAGCCCAGAGCCCAAAGTGGGATTCAAACCCACGAACCAAACTGTGAGATCAGGACCTGAGGCAAAGTCAGACGCTCAATCGACTGAGCCAACCAGGTGCCCCTCATTATCATTATTTTAAAAGACATTCTGTAATTTTGTTTTGTAATTCTCTTTTTACTCAAAATTTGTTTATTTCAGGGCAATTTGTTTTTCTTTTTAAATTTCCAGGTGTAAAAACCTTTGATTCATTATAAATTTCTAGTTTTATTGCATTATGATTGTCGAAGTTTGTTTTTATAAGATTTCTGTGTCTTCAGATGTATGGAGGTCTCCTCTGAAGACCAAGACGTGGTTAGTTACTGTGAAAGTTACATGTGTATTTCCTATTGTCGGGTTTCCAAGTTTGATACACATTTTTAGACTTACCTTATTGATTATTTGTATATGTCTTCTAAATTCTTACCAGTTTTGGTCCATTTGGTCTTTCTTATATGAGAGTGATATATTAAACCCCTCGGGATTGTGTGTATGTCTCCTTTCCCTTTTATCTCTGATAGCCTGTGTTTTATAAACATTGTCGATGTGTAACTGGCCAGGTGGATATTCATGCTATTCATCAGCATTGTAAATTGTAGACTTTAACACAGTAAATAGTCCTGGGCTTTTTCTGATGCATGGTGGTATGGATTCTACATTGTTAGGTACCAAATTGCAATTCTTAACTTCTTTTATTTGCAATTCTCAATATAATGGGCACCTGTTGTATATTTGTCCAAACATTTGCTTTTAACCTGTCTCAATCTCTCTGTTTTAAGTATAGCTCTTGAAGAAAGCGCTGCATTGGAGTCTGTTTTATTAGATACTCTGAAATCTTATGATCCATATATTTGGCCTCAGCTCTGTTTCACTGAGTGGTTGTGAGTTTCCTAAGACTGGTTTACTATGTGGTCTTTTTTATTTGCTTTCTTTTGTTAGTGTATCTTTTTGTTTTTAGGAAGGTTGACAGTTTTGTTCTGCAGGTTACTGTATTTGACTAATGTCTTCATGTAATACTGCTGGACCCCCCTCTTTTGTTAAAATCACTTCTTGTGTATTGATTACTTCCTGTGAACCAGACTGAAATTGGCTTATTCAGTCTCCTAGTTTTCTCTCCTCCTTTTCTCTGTTGTCCAGCACTGATCTGTAAGATAGTAATATCTGTGTGCTCTCACTTAATAACTCTGAGACAATTAGCAAGCTTCTTTCATTGTTCACGTATTCTTTCCATCCCCTTTTGAGAGCCGTATTTCCCTTGTGAGAGCTGACAGTCATTACCTACTGCATTGTCTCCCTCATAAGCGTCGTTTACTCTAGATCCTGAGTACACACACATTTTAATATACGTATATATACATATATATTAATACTTACCACCCATCTTTGCATCGAATGTCACCCCAGGCAACTAAATATTTTAGCTGTTTAACATTGCTTTCTAATACATTCCTGAAAAATTAAGCCTGATAATGATGTCATCCTGTTGCTACATGAGTGAAGACTAGGTTCTGGTGTTTTACTCACAGGTCAGTTTGGCTGAATACAGAAACCTGCAATATTGATGTTGAAAAGTCCAATGACAATCTGATTTTCTTTCCCTTATGTAAGATTTTCTCTTCTTGTCTGGGCTCCCAGTGGTGATGATGATGATTATTTTAATCCAGTAGCTTTACTGGACCATGTCTCAGTGTTGCCATTTTGGGTCATTTTTCTTAGGTTTGTGCAGTGGTCTTTCAATATATGATTTCAAGTGATTTTGTTTTCTTAATTTCAAGAATGTTTTTTTGATTTATAGACTAAATTATTTGTTCTAGCCTGTGGTTTTGGTCTTCTCTGTGAGCTCCTCTTACACAGAGGTTGGATTTTCTTTTCATAT
The DNA here is from genome assembly GCF_006229205.1 of Suricata suricatta. Classification (NCBI taxonomy): domain Eukaryota; kingdom Metazoa; phylum Chordata; class Mammalia; order Carnivora; family Herpestidae; genus Suricata; species Suricata suricatta. The sequence continues at coordinate 97,840,419 of NC_043702.1, read as the reverse complement.
CTTCTGTATCTATCTTTTTTTCTTTTTACTTTAAAAAAATTTTTTAAACATTTTTATTTATTTTTGAGACACAGAGAGAGACAGAGCACAAGCACATGAGGGGCAGAGAGAGAGGGAGACACAGAATGTGAAGCAGGGTCCAGGCTCTGAGCTGTCAGCACAGAGCCCGATGCGGGACTCGAGCCCAGGAACTGTGAGATCAAGACTGGAACCAAAGTCAGACGCTTAAACGACTGAGCCACCCAAGCACCCCTATCATTTATCCTTTCTTGACTACTCTAAACATTTTTGTTCTTGCTTTCCTCTTTTTAAAATTGTCTACTTTCCATCTCCTTTGTGTCCTAAGGCACTATCCAGTGTCGTTTGCCACTCTGGTGCTCACTTTTAGTTCAGTTTTCATTTATTTTTTTATTGTTCATTTATTTTGGATAGGAAGGAGCAGAGAGAGGAGGGAGAGAATCCCAAGCAGGCTCCATGCTTAGTGTGGAGCCTGGCATGGGAACCTTATCTTACGGTTCATGACCCAAACTGAAATCAAGAGTCAGACACTACCAAATGAGCTACCCAAGTGTCCCTGAGTTTTCATTTATAATTTATTTCATGCTTTTCAATTCTTTTCTGAAAGCTAACCTTTCTTTTCAAATCTTTGTTATCTCCAATGACCTCATTGCTGAGCTTTCCTACTTCACTTTTATGTGGTCTTTTCTACCATTTCAAAAACTATTTTAGCTCATTTGGAATATTAGGGGATAGTCTGCATGATTTGCAGAATGTCTTTTAGACAGCTTTCATCATTTCCGGGGGGGGGGCATTACTTTATTCTTATTTTTTCTTCTTATAATTACTTTGTAAGTTTTTTTGGCAATCCTTTCCTGTGACTCATTTCTTTTTTTTTTTTAATCTTTATTTATTATTGAGACAGAGAGAAACAGAGCATGAGTGGGGGAGGGGCAGAGAGAGAGGGAGACACAGAATCCGAAGCAGGCTCCAGGCTCTGAGCTGTCAGCACAGAGCCCGACGCGGGACTTAAACTGTGAGATCATGACCCAAGCCAAAGTTGGCCACTAAACCGACTGAGCCACCCAGGTGCCTCTTCTGTGACTCATTTTTTTTTTAACGTTTTTTATTTATTTTTGAGAGACAGAGAGAGACAGAGCGAGCAGGGGAGGGTCAGAGAGAGAGGGAGATACAGAATCTGAAGCAGGCTCCAGGCTCTGAGCTAGCTGTCAGCACAGAGCCTGACACAGGGCTCGAACCCACGAACCATGAGATCATGACCTGAGCCGAAGCCGGACGCGGAAGCTGGACACTTAACCAACTGAGCCACCCAGGCGCCCCTGTGATTCATTTCTAAGAGAAATGATTCTTTCTTTCTTTCTTTCT
>NC_043702.1:97834504-97838936 GCF_006229205.1 Suricata suricatta | reverse complement strand
TCTATGCATTTTCAGGGTCACTTAGCTGAAACCATTTAGCACATTCACTTAGGTCTCCTGCCCTGGTTGGAAGAGAGCATTTATTTCCTGATGTATTTTTATAAACCAGTCCATCGATACACAGGGCTAACAAAGAAAGACTATCAAGAGGAGATAGATCGTGAAAGACAAAAAAAAATTTCCCCAGTGGGGACAAGAGACCAAAAATAGACAGGATTTTAAACAGGGAAAGTTAAGTAAAACATCGCTCACTAGTAAGAGAGGAATATAGTAATAGGGCGTTGGTTGCTAAGGGTAGGAGAACGCTATAGAATCCAGAATGGCAGATATAGGGGGCAGACTTGCCCTAGGGCTCTGACAGGGTACCCTGGGAATAAAACGAACTTGGGAGCACCCTCCTCTCTCACCCTTCCTCCTCCCCACCCCGCTAAGGCTGAGATTCAGTGCTTGTTGGAGAGGATGGGGCTGAGGCCCACTGGCCCTTGCTGTTTGCTGAGGTTGCCACAAGTGGAGACAGCCAAGCAGGAAACTGACCCCCAGAATGACAACAAAACTTTCCAGGAAGTTGCTGAAGGGAATGCTGTTGAATTTTCCGGAAAGCAAGCTGGGGCACAGGTGAGATTCACCAGGAAACTTCTGGAATCCACCCTCAGGGGTCGTTCTTGAACTCGATGAGGGGCCTGCCAAACTCGCCGGGAAGCCACACACCAGGGTGGAGAAGGTTCCACGGGTGTTCCGCGCCCGTGGAAGGAGCCAGAAGGAAGCAGAGCCTCGGGAACCCGGGAAGAGAAGCCCCTGCCTCCTGCAGCGTGCCTCCAGCGCCCTCTGCTGGCAAAGCGTAGCATCGTGTCAGTTGGGCAAAGGAGACCATTTGCAAGATCCAGTTCCAGTATCACAAGCCGGCAGGGCAAACAGGGACACGTGAGGCACTAAACCGATAAGGACCCAGGAGCACAGTCATTGTTTCCAAGTACTCCTCTTCTTCAGTTCAGTCTCCCCTACATGCACAGAACGTCCACTTGCCTGGGGTCACAGGTAAGGCGCACCATCCCCACCTTGGTCCCAGGCAGTGCTCCAAGGTCCAGCCTTTCCAGTTTTCTTACTCTGCTTCCCCCAGATCTTCTATTTGGGCTGAACTGGATGATCTCACAAAGTCATAAAATCTTGGGGTGGGGGGAAACCCAAAGACCCACTTAGGTCTCAGAAGCCTGATGTATTAGGGAGGAAAGGTGACTGAGCTGTGCGGGGTTTGCACCTGTTTTTCCAGCTACCGTCCATTTAGTACCCTTCCTTACTTCTCAAAGCATCCTGCTTTAGGCAGGATACTTAACAAATTACATGGTCACCGTAGCCAGCAGCCAATCCACTCCCTCGGGGTTTACAGATGAGGAACTCTCCCACTGATGGCGAGAGGCTCCCCGGGGTCATGGAGAGGACTGGGCTTGGATCCACAGTATGACTGTGGCCAGTTACTCAGCATGTCTCTAACATAGCCTAGCAGGGCAGGTGCTGGTATGGTCAAAGGAGGTACAGTGTGCAAAGCGTCAGGCGCAAGCTCTGGCCTGAGGGATACGCCCTCCCCGTCACTCAGCTTCTCTACCTGCCCATCATCCCATTTCCTACCACACGTCCTCCATCTATCCGTCTTTAAGATCAGGATGACAGGATGTGTTCTTACAGCCATGGAGCATAGTAACTATTCAGAATAATCCCTGCCAACAGGGAGGCTGAAGTGGGATCAAGGCTGTAGGTGCCAAAGACTTGCTAAGCAAGAAGGGGATATTGAATCCATTCTCCAATCCGTGCCTCCTTCCATGCCTACCAGGTGCCTAGAACCACGGACCAGGAGCAAAAGCCTGGCTACTTAAGCGCAAGTATACCTGGGAAAAAGCATCCCAAGATCGCCACCTGGTGGTCATGCCATAGAACACATTCCCTGGCCAATTTGGGGACCAACCAGGTGGGCAGCTACCCTGAGGCCATTTAAAATAGAACCACAGGGAGGGACACCTCATGATGGCTGCTAATGGGAGCTCCTAGGGAGCAGGTGTCTGTGAGGTACATCCTTCAGCCCACGCTCTGCCATGGATTCAGAGACTGAACGGCCAGGCTTGCTGCCCTGGTTACTCTAGGGTTTCTCAACCTCACCTCTACGACACTTGGGGTTGAATAGTTTACTGTAACTGGGGTGGAGGCTGTCCTGTGCACTGTAGGCAGTTTAGCCGCACCGCTGTTCTTTGCCCGCTAGAGGCCAGTAGCAGCTCCCGCCAGTTCCCAGTTACGTCCACCCAAAACGTTCCCGGATGTTATCACATGTTCTTTTGCGGGGCGGGTGGGGGGGGGTCCCCATATTGAAAACCACTGGGATACTCAACCAACTCGCTGTTCATTGAACAGACATTCCAGTTCTTAGCAAAATGGCCACAGCAGGGCAGGGACGACTCTGCTCAAGTAGGTCAGCAACGGTCCCCAGGTACCCAGAGTGTGTGAGGTTTAGGAAGCTGAGGTAAACCAGACCCAAATCCCATTTCCCCGGAGCACGCCTCCATGAAGCTTTGCCCATGGTGCCCCCATCTGGCATAGGCACAGGTATCGTGAAGCTGACTCCTTCTTTAGGTCTTAGGTGCAGGACATCATTATTTGAGGGTCACCCTATTGAAGAGACAAACGGCTCAGTGCTGTTCACAGGGATTCCTCTTCAAGGAAAGGGGACATTGGCTAGTCCTCTGTCTTTCAATAGGTCTTTTCTCTAACCCTCAAAGAAAAACAGAATCTGTTCACATGAGGATTAGGTGAGTTCATCTCATAATCTCCAGAATCAGGGGAGTCTGTAGTCATAAGAACAGCTACTGTGGTGCATGTAGGGAGCAGGTGTCTGTGTGTGTGTGTGTGCCTGTGCACGTCGTGTTTATCAGCAGGAAATAAATGCCCAAACTTCATGGTGTTCATTTTCCTGCCTTCATTCCTCACTGTAATGCTGTGAGGTGGGTGCCATTTTACAGATGAAAACCGGGCCACAGGTAAGTTAAGTAACTTGACCAAGACCATGGGGCTTGTACTTGCTAGATCTGAATTTTGAACATGGGTTCCGCACAGCCTTCTGCAAGTCCCTGCCATCCCCGATGAGCTGACTTCTCAGCCGTGCCATGTTTGTCATCAGTATGTCATGGTGTAGGCTTTTTAAAAAAAGTATTTATTTATTTTAGGAGAGAAAGAGGCAGAGAAAGAGAGGCAGAGAGAGAATCCCAAGCAGTCTCTCACTGTCAACACAGAGCCGAACACAGGGCTCGAACTCATGAATTGTGAGATCATGACCTGAGCTGAAACCAAGAGTCAGACACCTAACTGGCTGAGCCACCCAGGAGGCGCCCCGTTACATCATGGTGTAGGCTTTGATGTTTTCCTTTTCCTCAGTCTTGGGCACACTTACTGTGACTTTGTAAGCCGCTGAAGTCACCTCAAAGTAAAGGACCATGGCTTTGGCTTTCCTAGGATCGCTTTCAGAGCCAACACAGTATTAGCCAGAGAGGTGCTCAAAAGCTCACCAAGGCAACCCCCTTCCATGAAGACTAGGCCCTGCCTAGAAGCCCCCGAGTCCCACAAGATCCCCTCTTGGCCCCTCTTTCTTTAGCACTGTCCCTAATGAAGAGATCCGTCTCATCTCCACCCCATCTCCCTCCGGTGGCAATCTAATTAGGTTCTTGCTACAATTAACCATTCGTAATTAAAGAGGAGCAAAGCCCGTGTGTCATTCTTAAACTTCATCCATTAAACAACAATGTCCAATTTTGAAATCCCTCTTCAGACAAGGAGAAGTGGTACATGTGTGGGATAAGAATTCTCCAGATATGCAAACCTAAATTTAATTATGTGAGGAGAACAGAGGTTTAACTTCATTCTTCCTGGAAGTGCTGTAATTAAAACTCAATTAGGGGCAGAGCCGGGCCAACATCATTATGTGAGTGTCACCCTATCCAAGAGACAAAGAGCTCAGCACAGCTCATGGGCCTGCGGGGCTGAAGCCTTTTCAAAGAAAGGGGTCATTTGGCCCATGCTCTGTTTTTCAGTTGTCTTCTAAAAGCACTGTGGGTTCACTTGCTTTTCTCTTCGTCTGTAACTTATCAAGACCATTCTATCCAAGCATGTAGATCAAAGGAAGAAGCAGCCATTCAGATGTCTTGTCTATTAACAATTCTCTTCAAATGGGTCTGGTGTTTCACATGCAGTATCTTGTTTAATCTTTACCTCAACTGTAGCAAGTACATATCGTCCTTATTTAAAGACAAGAGAGTCAAGGTTCAGCGAAGTTAAAGAACCTGCCAGTCACAGCAGTGTGAAATGTTGGGACCCACCAGCCCACCTCCAGAGTCTGTGCTTATTATGTTACATTGGCATTGTGAAATAGTTTTCCAAGTTTCTGATATTTGACATC
>NC_043702.1:97827016-97834404 GCF_006229205.1 Suricata suricatta | reverse complement strand
CAAACTTCCTTCCCAGGCTTCCTGACATGGTCAGCCTCTATCCAGTTCACACCAGGTTTACTGCTTTGAGTTCCAAGGACCTAAAGATTTATATTGCTGTAATTGATTTATATGGTCATGCATAATTGCACTCCAAGTGTTAATTTCAGAAGGTTGACATCAAAGGATCACCTAGCATGAGAGTAAGATTCCCCCCCCCCACTCCTGCGAAAAGGAAACGCCCACTGGGGGACTGTGTCTCCATCAAACCAATCTCACTTCCGCTATCTTTAAAAGTAAATCTTCCTAAATAAAAATTAGCTCATGTGAAATCCAGAAGTCAGGGGCCTTCCCAGAGGTTCAAACCTGTTTACTAGTTGATGAGTTCATTTGGTAGCTCAGTTGTTCACATTTTTTTCTCCCAACCGAACCTCCCAACTGTAACCTACAAAGGGGCACAAATACTGATTTAAATATATGCAGTGGAATAGCTTCCGGGCATGTTTGCACTCCGTCAGCAAAGGCAAGCTGCAGTTAGGCACAGGGGCACATTTCCATAGTCCTGGGGGCCCAGAACTCCCCTCAAGCCTACTATGAAGTTCATTTCTGTCATTTCATTAATCTCCTGACAGTGTGACCTCACGAGTTATGCCATTGATTTAAAACACTGTTTTGACCCGTGGGGCACCTGGGTGGCTCAGTGAGTTAAGCATTCGACTCTTGATTTCAGCTCAGGTCATGATCCCACAGTTGGTGAGTTCCAGCCCCGAGTTGGGCTCTGTATTAACAGTTTGGGATCCTCTCTCTCCCTCTCTCTGCCCCTCCCCTGCTTGCTGTCTCTGTCTCTGTCTCTCTCAAAATAAATACACAGACTTTTAAAAACATTTATGAAAATGTTTTGATCCACTTAGAACCTGTGGCAGAGTTTTATTCATTCATAATCTAAAACGAAAGTTTCATGAAGAGACTCTTGGCCTTACTTGTGAATTCACTCTAGTATTTATTCTCTTTTTTACTTTGTTTTCAAAGACAGACATATTCCACTAAATTGATTTTATAATCCACTAATGGGTTCAGATCTACAGTTTGGAAACTACTAGCCTAGGTGTTCTCACTGATTTGTGTCTGATTGTCACCTTTGTATGAAATGAGCCACTCCTGAATCTCTAGTTTCTGTTTTGAGGTCACTTCTGGTCTACACACTATTCCTTAACTGTTCACTGAGTGTAGACAGAGGAACTCAAAGTTCTTATAGCCCAAGCGGAAGCCAGTACCTTTCTCTCCTCCCCATCCAGTCTCCTTCTTTTGTGTTCCCCTCCTTCGAGGTTCACTCTTGATCTGGGGCCGGAGCGGGGCGGGGGGGGGGGGGCGCGGGGTGCTGGGTTGGAGCCAGAAACCTGGTTGGTGTCTTTCTCGACCTCCTCCCTCTGTCTATATCCAGTCAAACATTGAGTCTTATCTAGTATCCTCACTAAATATCTCTTTAATTTAACTGCTTTTTCTAATACTACACCCGCATGGTCCCCTCATGAGGCCATCATTATCCCTGAATTATTCAACAGTCTCTAATGGTTCTTCCTACTTTCCAGCATGTCCCCTCCAACCCACACACCATACTGGGAGAGAAGTCTTCAGTTCACTCTTTTTTTTTAATATTAAAAAAATTTTAATGTTTATTTATTTATTTTTGAGAGATGAAGTGGGGCAGAGGAAGAGAGAGAGAGGGAGACACAGAATCCAAAGCAGGCTCCAGGCTCCTAAATGTTGGCACAGAGCCCGACACAGGGCTTGAACTCACGAGCTGTGAGATCACAACCTGAGTGAAGTCTAATGCTTAACCGACTGAGCCACCCAGGTGCCCCTGATCAGTTCCTCTTTAGCTTAATAGCTTTGATAGTCTCCTGGATGGTGTGGTAACACAGTTCCTTTTTCCTGGAGTCCTCTTCCATTCCCTCACCCCAACCCCGCATCTGACTCTGCTCGGCCCCTGCCTAGGCTTCAGGGGTCTGCTATGATCTCACTTGCTGGGGGTCTCCCTCTACTTCATGTATAAACAGCAAACGCAGGTCAGATCTGATCCAGGCACCCCTGTTTGTGTTTCTTCAGCACCTTCCCCTCCCCTGTCCCAGCACCTCCCACCCTGTAATAAGTGCATTTTTTCTTGCTGGAAGCATCGTAAAGATCATCTCTAATTCTCCATTGAGCGCCAGTGCCCAACCTAGGCAACAAATACATGCTGAACAAAAAAAAGAATTTTGGTATGTCATCTATTCTTTTCATTCAATACCTTGTAAAACATTCTTCTACTTTGTCATTTTAAAGAAAGGGTCTAGTATATTACTGCATGAATGTCCTGTGATTTACAAGCTCTTAGATAGTTACACGTTTTTCTGATTATATACATTGTTACAAGGAGCAGCTTTGCACCCCATTTGCAACCCATAATCTTCATTATTTTCTTGGGCTGAAATTCGTAAAAAATGGACTGCTGGTCACCATGCATGCGTGTTTTAACAGGTTCGGTTTCGTCTCATCAGACAGCCCTGGAGGAACTCTGAGTGAATTTGCGGTATTGCCAACAATATAAAAAGAGTTCTCATTCTCCCTCATCCTCAGCAACATTGGGTTTCATATTTTTTAAAAAAAATCTTGCTCAATTTAATGGTAGAGAACAGTTTCCTATTGTTTCATATGAAATATCAGCATTGGCAGTTTTATACAACATCTTTTCGTGTGTTGTTGGCTCCATGAGGGGCTCCAGCTTTACACGTGGTAACAGCCATTGTTTAATGAGTGTCCACTTGGAGCACCTGGGGAGCTCAGTCAGTTGGGCGTCTGACTTCGGCTCAGGTCGTGATCCCAAGGTCTATGGGTTCGAGCCCTGCATCAGGCTCTGTGCTGACAGCTCAGAGCCTGGAGCCTGCCTTGGATTCTGTGTCTCCCTCTTTCTCTCTGTCCCTTCCCCTTACTCTCTATCTCTCTCTCTCTCAAAAATAAACAAACATTAAAAATTAAAAAAAAATAAAGAGTGTCCACTTAGAGGCGCTGTCATTCAGAGAAGAGGAAGGGCACCATTTGCTGAGAACTTTCTACATGCAGCCATTGTTAGAAAGTACTATGTACATAACTCCTCACCAACTCCTCACAAAACTCTGCAAGGCGTGTGGTATTACATCAATTTTCTTGGAAGACTAACAAAAACAATGATAAATTATAAATGAATAATGATTATTGATTAGAAATGCGAAAATATTTATTGTGTCATTACTACGTGCCAGGTACAGATGCTTAGCACTTTCAGAGTTTCACTCAATTCTCACAACAACCCTATCGTACGGATACAGGTATGTTTTTGACCAAGATGACAAGGTAATTCAATGAGGGGAAGGATAGACTCTTCAACACATACACTGGACCAACTGGAACTCCATATACAAAAGAGTATTTTCTGCCCTTGCAGTGGATCATAGAGCTAAATGTAATGGCTAACACTATGACAATCCCAGAAGGGAATATGGGAATAAATTCTGTGGTCTCGAAGTAGGCAAGAATTCCTTAGATAAAACACAAAATAGGTAAACTATAAAAGAAAAAGAGAAATACATTGGGCTGGACCAGAATAAAAAAAAAATCTGTGCTCTTCAAAGACACTATTAAAAAAACAAAAAGATAACCCACAGCCTGGAAGAAAATAGTCTCCAAATACATATCTGATAAAAGACTTCTATACTGAATATATAAAGGATTCTTACAACTTAAGGGGAAGACAACTCAATTTTTATTTTATTTTATTTTTATTTTTATTTTAGAAAAAGTGTAAGAATGGGAGAGAAGGGTTGAGGAAGAGGGAGAGAATCCCAAGCAGGCTCCACGATCAGCACAGAGCCCGACACAGGGCTCCATCCCAAGCCCTTGAGATCATAACCTAAGCCAAAATCCAGAGTCAGATGCTTAACCTACTGAGCCACCAAGGCGCCCTCAACAACTCCATTTTTAAAAGAGTAAAGGGTAAGAACAGCATTTAGTGGCCTATAAGCACAAGACAAGCTAATTAAAATCAAAATGAGATACAGTACACATTTCTACAATGGGCTAACATTTAAAACATTTACAATACCCAGTGTAGGTGAGGACATGGAGGAACTGGAACGTTCATACATTGCTAGTGGGAAAGGAAAATGGCACAACCACTTTAGAAAACGGTTCACAATATCTTATAAAGTTACATTATACTTACCATGTGACCCAATAACCCTACTTTGAGGTATTTATCCCAAAGAAATGAAAACATATTTCTATGCAAAGAACTGCAGCAAATATTGATAGAGGCTTTCTTTTTTTAAGTTTATTTATTTGTTCTGAGAGAGAGAGAGAGAGAGAGCGTGCCCATGCACACATTGGGGAGAGGCAGAGAGAGAATTTCAAGCAGGCTTTGCACTGTCAGCACAGAGCCCAAGGTGGGGCTCAAACTCACAAACTGTGAAATCATGATCTTAACCAAAATCAAGAGTTGGATGCTCAACTGAATGAGCCACCCAGGAGCCCTGTAGTGGCTTTATTAACAAGAGTCCCCAAATAGAAGAAAATCTCAAATGTCTATCACAAGGAAAGTGGGGAAATAAAATGTGGAACATCACAGTGAAATATGGATCACTCCCCAAATTAAAAGAACTGAACCACTCACATATACACTAGCACAGATGAACCTCAACATAATTATGCCGCGTGAAAGAAATGAGACACAAAAGACTATAGAATGTCTGTTTTCATATATTGGAAATTCCAGAAAAGACAGAACTATAGTGACAGAAATGAGATGAGTAGTTTCTGGGGGCTGAGGATGGAAAGTAATTTCAAAGGAGCACGAGAGAACTTCTGGAACGATGGAATATTTATCTCATATCTTGATGACAGTGGTGGTACATAACCACATGCATTTGTCAATGCTCACCGTGTTGTACAGATAGAATTGGGTTGTTGGCATGTTAGTTATGCCTCGATAATGCTGATTTTCAAAAGAAGAAATAGAGAGAGAGAAGAAAGAGAGGGGGAGGGAGGGAGGAAGGAAGGAAGGAAGGAAGGAAAAGAAAGAGGGAAGGAAGGAGGGAGGGAAGGAAGGAGGGAGGGGAAGGAAGAAGAAAGAGAGAGAGAAAAACAGAAAGAAGGAAGGAGGGAGGGAAGGAGGAGGCAAAGGAAGAAAGGAAGAAAGAGAGAAAGAGAAAAGAAAGAAAGAAGGAAGGAAGGAGGGAAAGAAGGAGGGAGGGATGAAAGGAAAGAAGAAAGAGAGAAGGAAAGAAAGAAATAGAAAGGAAGGAAGAAGGAAGGAGGGAGGGAGCGATGGAAGAAAGTAAGGGAAAGGAAGGAAGGAAGGAAGGAAGGAAGGAAGGAAGGAAGGAAGAAAGAGAAAGAAAGAAAGAAAGAAAGAAAGAAAGAAAGAAAGAAAGAAAGAAAGAAAGAAAGAAAGAAAGAAAGAAGGAAAGACAGAAAACTCAATGCCTATGGTAAGGCAGAAATTTGCCCTCTGGGCTCACACCCACTCAGGGCGCACAGGACGCACTGAAAGGCCTGCTCAAGGTCGCTCCCAGCAGTCGTATCTGTAGTGGCCCTGGGCTGGGAACGGCCCACGTGTCCACCAGGAGCACAGGGGTCTGTGGCACCCCATGCAGGTGAAACACGCTAGCCCCACGGCATGCAACATCCCCAACGACTCTCACAGAGGTGACGTCGAGCTAAGGAGGCCACGTGCCAAAAAAGACATGTACTATGATTCAATTTATAGGAATTTCAGAACCAGGCACAACTAACCTGCGGTGACAGCAGTCAGAAGAGTGACCTCCTCTCAGCTGGGACGTGATAGTGAGGGGCATGAGGGAGTCTTCTTGGGGGAGGCATAAATAATGTCGAGATATGAGCTCGGGATGGTGGCTGCACAGATGTATTCAGATATAAAGGTTTAGTGAGACGGATGCTCTAGATTTGCAACTTTGCTGAATTTCAGTTAAAAAAATATTTAAAGACCTACCTTAAAAATAATAAATGCCAGCTCATTCTAATTCTTTGATTTTAGACTTGGCAGGCATATGGCCAAGCTGGGTTTCGGCTTTTCCCTGCTGTCTATGAAAACAAGGAAATAGGTAGTATATACAATAAACATGTTGAGCCTCTTTATAAGTGAAGACTTGTTTGAGAATTATCTTGATGCTTTAGAAGATTACTGGGTGTACAATCACTGTGTTCGCATTGGAGGTGCTAATTATAACTACTTCTTATCTGTTCCTCGGATCAGATTTCCCAACCAGGCTTCCAGCGCCCTGGAGCCTTGCAAGACCTAATTGCCTTCCTGAGAACCTGTTAAAAAGTGCTGGGAGCAAACGCTTGAGCTGCAGGAGGCGTGGTGCAAAGTTAATTTTGCAACACTCAGCGGAGGGGTGGGGGGGTTAGGTCGGGTGGAGGGTCGGGTGGTGGTGGGCTCTTTGCGGTTGTCGGGTCACTCTGGGTTCACTGGTGGATGTGCGAGCTTGCTGTCTTCAGGAGCCCTCGATGTTGCTCCTTCTGTCCATGAAAGTCTTTTATCTAAAGTGGGCGGGTTGTGAGTTTCAGGTTCCCTGGCAGCCCGGGAGGGGGTGGCACTCTGAGCTTGCAAGCTAATCACGGTATCACCGCATGGACACCGGTGCCAGGCCAAGAATGTTACACGCATTATCTAATTTAATCCCCACAGCCCCGTATCTGGGAGGCATGGTTAAGTGTTCCTCATTAGAGATGAGACAGGGGGGCCTCACAAAGGTGACTTTGCCCAAGGTCACAGAGCTAGGAAGGGGCAGAGCGGCGACCCAGACTGAAATCTGACGTATGGGTGTGACTCATCGAAATCCTAACCCAATCCTTTTGCCTAACCTTCTTCCCTTCAGCTTCAGTCCTCAGCTTCCTCCCACACAGATCTTGTGCTGAGATTCAAAGCGACACACCGGTCCATCCCCGTGCTGTGAACCAATCAAGGGCACAGAGACGCTCCCTCCAATGAGTGCTCTCCTCTCGGGGAAAGGCTCACAGGTTCACTGTGGTGGCTGGTCAGTGAGTCTTGAGGTCCACCTCTCAGGCGTCCACCAAGGGCAATCAGAGCAGTCGTCTACAAGGGATCAATGTCCAGGAGACAAACGAATAGTGCGGTCTTGCTGTTTTTAGAACAAGAACTTCTGGGTAACAATGGCCCTGGGTGAGAGAGGAACTAGCTTGGAACTGGCTTGGAACTAGCTGGGTGACCTGGATGGAGACCGTCACCTGATCTCTCTGAACCTCATTTGTTTCTTCTAATGAAATAAAGATACTAAGAGACCTATCATATGATCATAGGTAGGAAAACTAAGTATTTGGAATGGGCTTCCTCCCCAGCCAGTCTAAGCCTTCAG
>NC_043702.1:97807348-97826916 GCF_006229205.1 Suricata suricatta | reverse complement strand
TGGTTTCATTGATCTGCTCGACTGTTCTTTTGGATTCTATATTGTTTATTTCTGCCCTGATCTTTATTATTTCTTTTCTTCTGCTGGGTTTGGGGTGCTCTTGCTGCTTCCCTTCTAGTTCCAGTAGGTGCTCTGTTAAATTTTGAATTTGCGCTTTTTCTAGTTTGTTGAGATTGGCCTGGATTGCAATATACTTTCCCCTTAGGACTGCCTTTGCTGCATCCCAGAGATTTTGGATTGTTGTATTTTCATTTTCGTTGGTCTCCATATATTTTTTAATTTCTTCTCTGATTGCCTGATTAACGCAATCGTTCTTTAGTAGGGTGGTTTTTAACCTCCACATTTTTGGAGATTTTCCAAACTTTTTTCTGTCTGGGTGGCTTAGTTGGTTAAGCATCCGACTTCGGCTCAGGTCATGATCTCACGGTTCATGGGTTCGAGCCCCGCATTGGGCTCTGTGCTGACAGCTAGTTCAGAGCCTGGAGCCTGCTTCAGATTCTGTGTCTCTCTCGCTCTCTGCCCCTCCCCCACTCATCCTCTGTTTCTCTCTGTCTCAATAATAAATAAAAAAAACATTTAAAAATATATTTAAAAAATTATTTGAGCACTTTCTTTCTCACACCATGAAATACTCCAGGATCATCTTGTAGATGTCCTGTCATGTGCCAGAATCAGTCATTTCTCCAAAGAGCTCTGGTTCCTCTAAGATGTGGGTGTTGGTGTGCTTATTGTAACTGGGGTGTCATGGCTTCTAGGCTCTCTCAGCCGATAGAACAAGAGATATGTCTATGTATTCTAATCTGTATATATACACAGACCTATATCTATTTCTGAATTTATGTATATTTCTGAACCATCTAATTTATATGAAGTGAAACAGGTGTTCATACCAGTATCTCCAAGTCGAACCCATTATCACATGGGTCACTCTAGCTTCTGCCTCTTGATTAGCTGTAAATTCCAACTCCATAGTGAGAAACCAGTCTGCCACCAAGCACCATCCATTTTCTTGTTTGCTTCCACTACACATGTTTAGCAACGTCAAAACAACTATTGCCTGCCCCATGGGAAACAACTAAACTAACCAGAGTCCAGGGCTCTTGTGCACATCGCTTTACCTTTAGTCTTATTTATTTCCAAAGTTGCTTGGGTCAGCACCTTCCCCCATCCCCTTCAGGGGGGCTGTTCATTTATTTGCAGTACAGTTCAATTCTCTTCTCACCATCTTCATTCCTTCACAGGATCCGCTGTCCTCATTAAATGGTTTTAAATGGTTTTTTAAAAAAGTATATATATTAAGTTTCATTCTTAGTACTGTGACGTTCTGTGGGATTTGACAAGCATATAATGTCATGTATCTATTATCATGGCACCACACACTTTATTTATCTAAAAACTTTTAAAATGTTTATTCATTTTTGAGAGAGAGAGCGCGTGAGCAGGGAAGGGGCAGAGCGAGGAGACACAGAATCCGAAGCAGGCTCCAGGCTCTGAGCTGTCAGCACAGAGCCCGATGCGGAGCTTGAACCCACGAACTGTGAGATCATGATCTGAGCCGATGTCTGGTGCTTAACTGACTGAGCCACCCAGGCGCCCCTATTTAATTTTTTTTTTAAGCTTATTTATTTATTTTGAGAGAGAGAGAGAGAGAGCGAGCACGTGCGTGAGTGGGGAAGGGACAGAAAGAGGGAGGGAGAATCCCAGGCAGGCTCTACACTGTCATTGAGGAGCCCCCCTCACAACTGTGAGATCAGTACTTGAGCTGAAATCAACAGTCAGGTGCTTAACTGACTGAGCCCCTCAGGGCTTTTAAAGGGTGAAATGATTTAACAAAAATTCTGTGACTTCTTCAAGTGTCAGAACCAGTATTGCAGATGTGGCGGAACTGAAAGGTGGGGAAGAGTAAAAAGAAAATATATTAAAGGGGAAAAACATCCATCTGCAAGTTTAGGATTTTCTGATTTATTGGCTCCTTCAGCAAGGGTCACACCAGGAGGGGACTGGGGACTTGCACACAGCCTGTGGCTGGCGTAGTACCCAGAAGTGACCACACGATGTCACCAGAAGTCAGTATTTGGAGGTGACTCTTCAAAGGCTCCCAACTTCTGTCCTTTAGCCCCCAGCAGAAAGGATTTTACTGAAGCTCTGAGCTGTCTCCATTCATGTGGCTAACAAAAGAAACCAAGGAGCAAGTCCTCAAAGTAGTTTCAGAAGGGAATGGATTTCCTAGACCAGCCCTGTCGCCATACAAATAAAATGGGAGCCCCGATTTTGAACTGAATTATGTAATTGTAAATTTTTTAGTAGGCACATTAAAAGAAAATAAAAAGAAACAGATGAAATGAATTGTCATAGTATATTTTATTTAACCCAACATTCAGAATATTATTTTGCCAGCATATAAGCAGTATTTAAAAAGTTAATGAGGTACTTTATATTCTTTTTGTCATGCCTAGTCTTTGAAACCTGGTGTGTGTTTTACATCGAAAAGTACATCTCGGGTCAGACCAGCCACATTTCGAGGTCCCAGTGGCCACTGTACTGAGCAGAGACAACCACGGGCAGCAGCTCTGAGAAGCAGTTTACATACAATGAAGGGATATTGGGACCCAGGAGAATTCAGCCCATGTGCAAGGATAATTTATCAGTCAGCACTGAGACAGCTTGCCCTCCGGATTCTTTGTCACCTACTGAATAATGCCTGAAATTCCACCATCGGGCCCTCTTAAGCTTCTGTTAAACCCTACATGTGACACATTCTTCTCTGTTTTCATTCACAGATCAGAGACTCTGGATATGAGTTTACAGTAGGATGTGGGCCACAAGGCCCTCCGTCCATGGGAAAGAGTCAGAGAAGAGAGGAACAGTTTTTCCAGCCCACGGGAGAATTGGCAGAGCAAAGAGAGTTCGGAGCCCTGTAGCCCTCTCCTGCCTCCCCACCCCCACCAGCTGCCCGGACTCCACACTGAGAACGCTCAGGACAGCTGAGTTTGCTAGCCTTCCCATCAAACTGGCTTCCTTGGGAGACATGCTGGAGGAAGCCCAGCCTGCTTCCTCCCTCAGCCCCGGTGCACTCATCGGGGACCCGCGCACTGGGCTGGGGTATCTCACCTAGACAGGTTGGAGCAGTGTCCATTGGACAGAAATGGGAATATCTCTGGGAGCCTTTGCCACACCATCTGCAACCCCCGCTCCGCTCCCTACAGATTTGGGGGAGCCTTTCAGTTTGATGGTTTCTTCAGAATTTTGACTCCTGTGGAGGGGTGGGGGAGGTGAACCCAACCTCCCAGGCTATTGTGGGACCTGCTAACATGCTTATTATCTGGAGAAAATGCTGAACATTTAAGATCTTACAGCCAAGCAGCCTGTAGCATGGAGGGATGGCTTTTCGATGTCTGACAGCCGATGGAGAAGGTGGAGGGGAAGGGCTTGCCACCTCCGAATAGAAGCCCCATTTCCCAAGGAGCCTGCTCAGACAAGAGTGTTTTTAAAAGAAATTAACCAAAATTATTAAGCAAACTGCATGGGTGCCCACAGATCCAGACAAGTACAGCAGGCAGCACAGAATCTCAGATGTCAAATAAAGATCAGAGGTCTGGTGTGTGATGGTGACAAACACAGCTGGCCCAGCTGCCCTGCTCATGGCGACATCCAGGGCTGGAGCCTGGGGTTTCCGGCTTCGGTGCTCTGTACAGAGCCCCATGCTCTCTTTGCTTCTTCCCTATGATCTAGAACCCACCTTACCCGCCCCATCTCCTTAGCTCCACCCCACACTTCCCTACCACCAAGCAAGGAACTAAAATGCCAAAAAGTGAACCAAAAATATTTGTTCTGAACTTCCTGGAGGAGGGGATGTTGGCCTGCGAACCGTGTCTTCATGAAAAGATACAGGCTCACTCCACAGCTGTTGTAAAAACTGATCTGTGACATCCAGTGTGGACATCCAGTGTGTCTCCCAAATCTTATCTGATTTGGAAACAGATTCTTCATGATGCAGCAGGAATCCGGGGCGGAGGTGAGTATGCCAGCAACAACAAAACTTGTTAAAAAGTTACAAAAGTGACGGTAGGCAGCTTAATGCTCCACTTTCCCCAAAGGTTCCCAGACCTCCCAGACCACACCCACTCAGGTGAAGTGATTATTAAGGGTGCAGCTTAGGGACGCCTGGGTGGCTCAGTCAGTTAAGCGGCTGACTTTGGCTCAGGTCATGATCTCAAGGTTCATGAGTTCAAGCCCTGCATCAGGCTCTGTCCTGATCACTCAGAACCTGGAGCCTGCTTCGGATTTTGTGTCTCCCTCTCTTTCGTCCCCTTCCCTGTTTACACTCTGTCTCTCAAAAATAAATAAACACATGGGGTGCCTGGGTGGCTCAGTTGGTTAAGCGTTTGGCTTTGGCTTAGGTCATGATCTCACGGTTCGTGGGTTTGAGCCCTGTGTTGGGCTCTTTGCTGACAGCTAGTTCAGAGCCTGGAGCCTGCTTCAGATTCTGTATCTCCCTTTCTCTCTGACCCTCCACTGCTTGTGCTATCTCTCTCTGTCTCTCAAAAATGAAAAAAATTAAAAACATAAAAAAACTTAAAAAAAATAAACACTAAAAAAAAAAGGATGGAGCTTCAACCCAGAAAATGAGCTAGGTTCACTGTCCCATGGTCCTGGATGTTTAACTGTACAATCCAGCTAGAAAGTGCCTGCATGCCTTCCAGATGGGTTGAGAGGTTGGGGAAGTGAGTGGGAGAATCTTATTTTTGAATTGCAGGAGTTGTCAATTCCGAAGGTCCCATTTGGGAATGGTGAGGGGTTTTGCATGCTGATTTTCCCTTGAGAAGCAGCGGGGAGGGTGGTAAAGGAGGTGCGCAGGGGCTTGAGGTCCGTCTGCCTGCCTCTCACTGCGGGGGTGAGTGTACATGTCACACACGTCTTCCATTTCTTCTCATATCTGAGAAGGCTGGGCACGGTGACACCAGGCTTCTCATTATAAAGAAGGAATAAAAAGCAAAATCGTTATTTGGACAGGAAAGAGTGAAATGCCAACTACAGAATGTGTGTGTGTGTATGTGTGTGTGTGTGTGTGTGGTCAGTGTCTGATCTCATAAACTTCCTCAAAGTGTGACTGAACCTCACATGGTCTACACCCCAAACCCTATCACTGCCACGATTGATCACCAGTCTGATTTAAGCGCTTTCTTAGAAAGAAGTTACCTGGGAAACCACCTGTTTCTATAGGATATGTAAAAAGGCTTACTTTTATTTTTTAAAAAATGTTTATTTATTTTTGAGAGAGAGAGAGAGAGAGAGAGAGAGAGAGAGAGAGAGAGAGCGTGAGCAGGGGAAGGGCAGAGAGAGGAGACACAGAATCTGAAGCAGGCTCCAGGCTCTGAGCTGTCAGCACAGAGCCTACAGGGGGCTTAAACTCACGAACTGTGAGATCATGACCTGACCCTAAGTCAGCCAGTTACTTGGCTGAGCCACCCAGGCGCCCCAAAAAGGCTTATGTTTAAAGGCAAGGTGGTTTTGAGTTGCTAAAGCCCAAATTAAACAAAACAAAGCGTTTTGTTGATAAATGTAGATAAGAATTTGCTTCTTGGGAATAATAAATTTCAAAAGTCAACGATATACTTCCCAAATGGGAAGGCGTGTGTCATCCCATAGCAGTAAAAGCTGAACCTCAAAACAAATTGAAGAAGACCAAGAAAGGCAGCCGGAGGAACCCAAATTTATAACTATTCTTGCAGGCCTAAGAAATGAAATTAGGGCAAGTTCAAGGGCAGGGAGTGTCATTAAAGTGTCTAGGTGATTATACAAAACCCCTAAAAGGCCCAGTGATTTCTGGGGTGGAAATTCCCAAAAGCTTCCATCGTGACTCACTATAATTTGCTGCCCTCAACCTCCACTGGGTTTTGGCAGACATCAGGGCCCCAAAGCTCCAGGCCAGCGGTAGTGGTAGCAGGGACGCTTCCTTGGGAGAAAATGGGGGTGAGAGATGGGTGGTGGCAAAATTGCCTTATAAGGAAACTGTAAATCCTGGGAAGGCCTGGTGTCTCATCAAACTAGAAAAATGTTGAAAGGAAGATCCAAGAACCCCATGCCCCTCCCACCCAGAGTTCAGGGAAAGAAGAGAGTGAGGGATGTGCGTCCCTAAGAGAACATTCTCTTTAAATCCACCTAAAGGCTCCGCAGTGATGTCTTAACCAAGCTCTGGAAAACCGAAGGCACTCTGCTCAGGAAGGTCAGACCTTGATGGGAACGTACAGTACATACTGTGAGCCTGTAAGAGCCTCCAAGGCTCAAATTTCCCACAGGACAGGCAACAAAGGGGGCTTTCCGGTCAGAGGGCACAGTCAAGGACTCCTGCTGGGGTCAACCTGGGTTTGCCTCCCATGTGATGGGGTGTGACCCACCCGGAGCACCCGTCTGCCACCTGGCCAAACGGAGCCTGGGCTCCACCACACAAAGGATGGGCGTTCCCTGCGATCCTCCTAGTCGTGCACAGTTGGGTTCAGTGCTGGGCTGTCTGGGATGTGCTTCCTGGCACATAATTACCACCATCAAGATTATTATTAGCATTAGGCATTTACATGACACTTAATATTTTCAAAGCATTGTACTGCCATTTAATTAGTTTTTCCTTGCAACATTCCTATCGAGTCCACACTTGATAGCTGGGAGACTGACAGGGGGAAGAGAGAAGTGCTAAGGTTGTTGGGAAAGAGGGGATGCCGCGCAGTTGCTTGGCTTTCATTCTTTCTGGTGACCCAGCCAAGATAACCTCCCCTACTCCCCGGAAAGTCTGCACCCCCAATCCCCAGGGCCCCACTATCAAGGTACTTGTAACTTCCCTGAGTGTGGTGGGGGCGAAATCCCTTCCTTGATGAATTTTGACTCAAGGTCCAGACGCTTAAAAAGAGAGAGAGAGAGAGAGCGCGCGAGCCTGTGTCAAGTTCAAGTTCACTCTTATTCAAAACTGCTGACACCCTTAATCTCCTTCCAAACCATTCCATTAAAGTAACTATAAAATCCCAGGATGGTGATTCCCAAACCGAAGGCAGCTCTGATAGGAAGGTTTTAGTATTTGACAAATCCTAATTCTAATTTCAGTCTGTTAAAACCCGAAAAGTGACATGGGCCAGTTGGGGAGGGGGGACTGCCTTTGGTGGCCTGAGGCCGCTCTTTTTTCTTGAGAGCCCCCGCAGGGCCTTCAGAAGCTTTAGGTTCTACTTCCCGAGACAAAGAGACCTTTTTGGTACAGCCCTCCCGTTCTGCTCCCCTGCTTAAAGGCGGATGCTTCAGCAAAGAGAAAAGGGGAGGGAGGCAGTCAAGGCCGATTGAGGAAGGGACTGAAATCTCCCGGCTAAGTGGCAGTTCCCACCACCCTGGGGCAAGGCCAGTCCCACCTCTCCGCACACCTGTGCTTTCCTAAAGCAAATCAGGCAGCTCCATTCTTTCTGCGGGGGAAGTTCCTTCCTCCAGGCCCGGGTGGAACCAATTGGAGCCCCTTATGTGTAGGACCCGCTGCAGGTTCTGGGGGACCCGTGAAGTTTCCCGTTGGTCTGCTGGTGACTTGGAGTCAAAATACGGGCGGGTAGAGCTATGTCTCCTGGCAAGGCGCAGGCTTCGTGTCTTTTCCTTCCCACCCCGACTCCCCTCCTCGGCGAGGGTGCTCCAGGAGACTCGGTGACCGGCCGACCCATGCACGACTGCGGGGCCTGGGAGTGAAGAGATCTGGAAGGAAGACGGCCCCGGCATTGCTGGGAGACGTTGGGTATTTGCAAGGTTTCGCCTCGGGCTTTAACCGCTGCTGGGACCCCTCCCTTGTCGCGCGGATATAGTTGAAGGGCGGTTCTGGAGAAGCCCAGAGACTTGTCGTCTCCGTGGAGCCAGAGCTCCAAGCGCATCCCAGGCCGGGTCCTCGCCCGCTGCCCGGAAGCAAGTCTGAAAAAGTCTTGGCCTCGGCGATCCCCTTAGCAGACACGGAGCCCAGCCACTGAGTCTGGGAGGCCTATGTGGCGAACGTGCCCCAGCCCGGGAGCTGGGGCCAACGGGCCTGCCCAGACCAGCATTTCTGCCACCAAGGGCGAGTCCGATGCTCCGCGCTTTCCAAGGTCCCTGCACTTGGATGCGAGTAGAGAGAACACGGACAATACCAAGCAAGGAGAGGCTGCGGCCTCCACCCCGCTCTTGGGCGGGCCCCTTAAGTGCGACGGAAACCGAAGGTCGTCTCCCCGCAGCGGCCCGAGGCTTTGGGATTCCGGTGTCCCGTCTGGGGCCGGAGCCAGCCTGAAAGGCGCGGGCCAGGGCTCCCCGGACGGACCCCCGCCGCCAAACGCCCGCGCGGCTGGCGGGAGCGCAGCCGACTTGCGGGCTCAGGAGCGCCGAGGCCTCACGTCTGCGCTTCGGAAATCAGAATCGTGCCTTCCTCTGGGCCTGCGGGAGGACTCTGAGACGCCCCTGAGACGAATGGTCCCCACCTGGCTCCTCTAGAGCTGGGGACGGATTAGGTTCTTTATTTCCGGCTTGCTGGGGACAAGACCTTGGGCTGGTTTACCACCATCTGTGCCTCACTTTCCTCGGATGTAAGCTGGAGAGGGTGCTATTGCTCTCAACAGGTTACAGTAAAGATTGAATGAACTACCCCGGATAGAGGGCTGAGAGCTGAGCCCAGAGCAAACACCCGATGGAAACTGGCAGTCTACTCGCAAACATCCTTCCCTTGCCTTTAGGAGGAAGGACTCTCTCACTAGCTCTCTCTCCCACCCTCTTCTTTCTCTCTCTCTCTCTCTCTCTCTCTCTCTCTCTCTCTCTCTCTCTCTCTCTGTATCCTTAACCTTTCCCCTCTCCCTCCCTCCCTCAAGTCTCTACCGGTGTGACTCTTTTTCTCTCTGTCATTCTCCCCTTTGTAAACCTGAAACATCTGAGTGAAATGTGAGAACTGTTTAAAATAAACCCATTCTTTTCCTTGTCAGTCCCACCGCGGAAGTTGGTCCGAGCAGTGCAAATTGGAGCTGGCATTCACTGTCCCAGCGCAGGCCACTTTATGGTCATCTCTGGAAGGTTCCCCCTCTAGGTAGGCTCTTGGCTAAGCACTTGTCTGTGGGTGCGGGCGTCTAGATCTTGATTCCTGAATGCCATTTGGAGATCCGCCTGGGAGAGTCTAGGCCAACATAGGATAGATAACAGTCCCAGTTGCTTTCCCTGGCAGTCCTGTCACAGTGTCCCTGCGCCCACGCCGCTCAGCTCAGCCCACAGCTCCCACCCCACTCTGGGCTGCCTACAGGTCCCTGTGTGCCGGCAGTTCTAGGCCCAGGCCTGGAGCTCCCGATTTCCCAGGAAGACCTGGCTTAACGGGGAGGCGGTTGACCCCAGGACTGCTACATGCAGGCCTGAAGGCACAGAGTTCAGAAACTCCTGGGTCAGGGCTGAGCAGCTGGGAAAGCGCTAGTGTCACACGTGGTGTGAGTCCTACGGCACTGAGAACCAGAACCTCCAACCCACTGATCATGAATGGGACTGGACCTCCCTCGAAAAATCTCGAGACACAGACCACTTGGACACCAGGAGCCAGGCCACCTTGGTTTGCATTCAGACTGCCATTCACAGAACAAATGACCAGCGCTCCCAACCTTGATTTTCCCATCTCTAAATAGGAAAACTAAGCCTGAATTGCACTTGTTCGAGGCCAGTTGTCAAGACGTTGAAATTCACTGCCTCTGAGGGGGACGATGGTCCCAGAACGATTCTTGGATTCACAGATGGAAAGACTGGAAACATTCCCTCCATTAGGAAAGCAACGGGTCCCGGGTTCAAAATGGCAGCTCCTCTGATGCTCCCAAGGGATGTTTCCTATGCCCTGGGGGAGGGATGTTTGGCCTCTGCCCAGTTGCCTCTACCGCAGGAAGAGGCCAAGGACAGGGCCTTTCTGAACACTCTGGGAGCTGAAGCCCAGGTTAGGGCCAGCCTGCTGCTCCATCAACGGTGGGCCCTTTGGGGCTGCCCAACCGGCCTACACAGCCTGACTTCCCTGTGCTTGGGTGCCAGGCCTTGCGGCAGGGACCCACCGCATGGACCCTGCGCTCCCCTCCAGCTGCACAAACCCAGAACTCCAAGCTGAAGTTATACCCGATGTCCTGGTAACTCGAGGAAAATATTGCCCTCACCTCCCGCCTTCCGTGCTTCATTAATTCATGGAGAGTTCCAGGGAAAGTCGTTTGAGGTGTGAGCTACCCTACATTGTCTCGAAGCTTGCCTCTTCTGCTCTCTCGACACCGTCCATCCGGAGCCCTCTGGTTAGGGGCCAGTCCACTCCCCGCCCCCGGAGAGGGGGGTGTTCAGAGTATCTGTGGCTACAGCGTTCTCTCTAGCCTCGGTTCTTCTTCGGTCCTTTGTTTGACACTGACCGAATTCTGGGGCCTGGATCTTCTCGTGGTTTCCACATGAACAGCTACTGTGTTCTCGATGGCCCCATACGTGGGTGGATCCTCCCCCACGTGTTCACACTGCAAAGTCAACAAAGTTTTCTCATTTTGTTGTTTTTTTTTTTTTTAAAAAAAAAGAAATTTCGTAAAAGGGCACTTATTAAGATAATTCCGGCCACGAAACATCCTGACCCCTGTCAAATGAAATCTTTGGATAATTGAGAAAACAGTACAATGGTCAAAGCAGCTATCCATTGAATATGTATACAAGATTAGGATATAAGTGCATATAAAGGTCCAGAATCTATTAAGAGCTAGAAACAGAAGGAACATAAGACACAGGTATCCTACAGATACAGCTCAGATTCAATGTCAGAGGTGAGAGGGGGTTAATCTAATCTGATTCCTTCCGCTTAGGAATAAAGAAACAGGCTCAGAGAGAAACAGGGATCTGCTCAAGGTCACATAGCACAGACAAAGGGGGCAGACAGAGGGGATAAAGGAACCCAGTCCCTGACACCTAATGCAGAGCCCCCCCCCCCACTATGCCTCAGATGTTTCCTGCTTTTCCGAATCACAGAGAAATAGCCCTTCATGGGTTTTTCTCTTCAGTTTTGGCTCTCATGAGGCAAGGGGATCCCAAGAAGGATCCCTTCCTGGAATCCCGTTGTCTCTCCTCGGTCAGGCATTGGCTGACTGGAAAGAGGCCAGAAATCTTGCTCTGGGGTCTGGGGAATTCAATCGCAAACCTCGCCCCCACAGCCTGGCGGACCCTTGAGCTCCACATAGGTGTAGATCTGCGATAATACCGACAGGTGGCGTATTCCTCACAGGAAAACCGGCCTGGAATTCGCCTGCGCCCCTCTGACCTACTCCTTGCCCTAACCGCCGGACTTAGGGTCCCTCTCCGGAGGAAGGGGAAAGCAAGAGGTGTAGTGGGGGAGCTCAGGCTGGGTGCCCAATGATTTGAAAAGAAAATCCCTAGAACCCTGATTCTAGCTGTGTGGCTCAGAGAAGCTTCATGCTCTGTCTAAGGGGTCAATGAACCTTGGGTGCAGAGGGCAAGGCTCTGCCCGCTTGGCCAGAGAAAACACGAGGGCCCTCTGGGGTCACCCATAGGGGGCATTATCTTCCCTCAACAAAGTCCATGCAAGTGCTCATTCACGCAGCCTTGGCTGCAGCCTTTCTCAGACCCAACTCCCATCCTTCACTTGATTTTTAGTTTTATATAGAGGGGAGGGAGATTCAGATGAAGAGGGCGCTTTTTCTTCCTTTCTTTTTTAATTTTTGGTTCAATTATGAAAAACTTTCTTTTCTTTTTTTTTAAATTTATAGTTTATTGTCAAGTTGGTTTCCATATAACACTCAGTGCTCTTCCCCACAAGTGCCCTCCTCCATGACCATCACCCCCCTTTCTTTCTCAATTGCCACGATAATTGTCCGCAAGATGGGTTTCATAATCTGCTCATCCATTATTGACTTCTCCTCTAATATTTGGCTTTTTGGCTTTGATCACCAGAAGATCACACACTTGACTCCTTTGCATAACCATTTTGAGGCGGGCGTCTTTGGTGCAGGAGGGGAGGGACGTGCCTGGAATGGCTTTGGGGCCGGTTTTCTACTATCCTATCCCATCCCCGCAGGAAGTGAAGCCAGCCAACTCCCTAAATCTAAGGATACCATTCATGCCAGGAAAGTTCCTACAGGGAGTGGGGGCGAAGAGGAAGCTAACTCCTTGGGGGGTGGAGTGACACCCTACAAGGGGAGGGATTGTGTCTCCCCTTCATGTCCCACTGCTTTCCCAACCCCAAGAGATCCTGGGTTGGGGTCCTCACCGACCCCCCAACACAGGCACTGGGGAGACAGCGAACCTTTCTTGGAGGGGAATGGAGTGGGTCGGCAGCCAGGGGTTAGAGGACACTATCCCTTACCTCATCACTGTGCTCTACTCTGGGACTTAGGCCACAGGACAACACTCAGATGTCCCTGGCTCCAAGATGGGTTTGGCAGGCCCTAGGACAAGTGACAGCCTCTGTGGGACCCTGACCTAGTCCCTTCCCTTCTTTAGGTCTCAGTTGTGTTATCTGTGGAGTGGGCTTTGGGTCCCTGCGCTCCCTGAAGTCCCTTTGAGCTTGATCTTGCCACGTGTTGCCCACTATCCCCACCGCGGAATCCTCAATCAACCTCCCGCTGCTGGGCATCCGAGCTGCAAAGGTGGGTCTTGGAAGGGAAGAAAAAAAAAAAAAAACAGTGGCTATTTGATTCTACATTTAAACAACTATCTCCTCTGCTTTTACATAGTTCCCTGACTCCTGGGAAGGGCTGTGGGGTGGGGAGAGGGTGTGAGGTGGGGGCGGGGGGAGCGGGTGCAAGGTGAGCAGCTGGTATGGGATCAGAGCACTTAACGCGCTGCACTCCCAAAGCTTCGGTAAAAGGAGCTGCTCTCCCATCTCCAGCTCGCACAGAAACTCACACATGGAGACTCGAGGCGGGGACACTCACAGGAACGTACACCCATGCACACACAACACTTGCACGCGCGAACACAGCGCCAGCACTTTAGGATTAGACAGGCACAGCAAATGCGCACAAGCCTTCCATGCACGGCCGGACACACACGCGCGCGCTCACCTGGAGCCTCGCACACACAGAGTCACGTACAAACACGCACGCGCGCGGCGCACACTCGTCCCTCACCCGGGTTTCTGCCGATGCGAGCGGCCGGGGAAGGTGGCCCCGGGGAAGGCCTCGGCGTGGCAGTGACCCCTCCCCCTCCCACCTCGCGCGCAGGCGATCCAGTCTGGGAAAGAAGGAGGAGGTGGGGTGGAGTGGGGGGCAGATTCAAGGTTCTCGCCCCCTTTCCCTCTCCACTACCGGGCTCTTGAGACTTCCCTTCCCCGCCCGCTCTCCTTCCGGACTAAACTTTTCCCTCCCTCGCCTCCCCTCCAGCCCCCTGCGGCGCCGACCCCAACCAGAGCCCGGAGCCCGTCCGGCACCCTCCGGGGGATTGAGGGTCCGAAAGGATAGAAGCGGGGCGCGGCCTGGCTGGCCCTCTGGAGCCCGCGGGGAGGGAGGCAGGAAGGCGCGGGGCCGGAGCGGCGAGAACTGGGTGCGCGGACTTCGGCTTCCTTTTCCTGGGTCGTTGGGAGAAGATCCCAGGGACAGCCTCTCACCCCTACGCAAGTCCAGGGAAGAAGGAGGAAAACAGTTAACTCTGGGGCAAGCAGAAAGAGCAAGGCTTGGAGCATTCCTAGGCAAGAGGACTTGGACGCTGCGGTTTTTCTTCTTTTCTCGACTTATTTTTTTTGTCCCCAACTTTGACGTTTGGTCTGGACCTCCCGGGGAGCGTGGACTGAGCCGAGGGGGCGACAAACCCGAGAAGCCGTGCTGGCCCCTCCTCACTCGCTCCCACCCCGGTACCCACCAGCGCGCACCCGCTCAAGGCCAGTCGGTGTGGACTCCGACCCGCGCCGAGCAAGATCGAGGTGGGAGCCGCCACTTGGACAGGTGGGGACCGGGGTGGGGGCCAGGGGCCCCCTCGGCCACAGAGGGTGCCTGGGCTCAGGACACCTCCGAGGGGAGGGGAAGGGGTGAGAGGGGGCGAAAGCAAAATAAAGGAGAGCAGAAAATTCCAGCGTAGACGCTGAATTTACTCCGGGTTTTATTACTTTTGTGGGGGAGGATACAATGTTCGCGTTTCGGTTCTGGCGTTTGGGTGGAATTCGGCGTAAGGAGAAAAGCAGGCTGTCTGATTAAAGCAAAGAAAAATACGTAGGGAGGGTGTGTGGTTGCCTTCCTTTCGGGAACCGGGAGCTCTAAAATCTTCGGCTGCAGGAGCCCGGCTAGCCGTGTGGTTCCAGTTCCAGCCTGGGCTGGGGATAGAGAGCGGGAAGGGGGGAGGCTTTCCCAGTAATCGGTGCCCAGGGGTCCTGCGTCTGTCCCCCGCGCAGTCCTAACCCCGCTCCTCAGCGCTCCAGCAGCAACTAGTCAGGGGTTTGTGCGCTGGCGTCCCGGCCCCGAAGGCAGTCCGCAGGGCTCAGTAAGGAAACCAAGGCCCGGGGACCCCTTTCCGAATCCTGACCACCAGGTGGTCACGACCGTGACGGACACGGAAAGGTCTCCCCCATTTCCCGCAGTCAGGTGAAGAAAGGGCTGAATTTTCTCACCTCGATTAGGCTTTAGCTGGGGAGAAAAACTCAAACAAAAAAGCAAACCGTTTCTGGAGCAAAAAGGTCTGTGCTGTGAACTGCTCCCCGGGATGAAGGGGAGAAAACCCCGTGGGAAGGCAGAATGGTGGGGATGTAGATCCAAATATTGAAATCCTCAAAGGGGACAACCTACTTTCTTTCCTCCCTCCCTCCCTCCCTCCCTCCCTCCCTTCCTTCCTTCCTTCCTTCCTTCCTTCCTTCCTTCCTTCCTTCCTTCCTTCCTTCCTTCCTTTCTCTCCCTCTCTTTATCGAAATTCCTAGGAACCTGGACATTTACCGGCTTATTTCATGCACACACAAAAAAATAAATTCTCCCTGGCACCGCCCCACACCCCTGCCAGCCTTCTGGGCCATCGACAAACAAAGCTGCCGCCCCAATTTCAAGAGTCAACAGAGCATTTTATTTTCCACGGTTTGCCTCCTACGCATCCCCCACCCATCTCAGCTTTTCCCCTTCCCCCCATCTCCCCCAGCCCCACTCCAAGCTTCGGGCAGAATGGCTTAGGATCCCTAACCAATACCCACCAAATCCCCTTGCACCCCCCCACATTATTATCGCCTCCAAATGAAGACCAAAACCAAGAGCGCTAATTGAATTAGTCTATTGAAAGGACTGTCAGGTACAATGACGTGGCTCGAGGCCCCACATTTCCCAAGGTCTATAGGCTTTGGGGACCTGCGATGTATAGTCTGACCTTCTGGCTCATAATAATACCGCGGTACTTGTAGCAGAAATCTCCTCGCATTCACTCCCAACAAAACCGCTGGTCACCCAGTCCCCGTAGGAAGGCTGCACGCTATTGTGTTGCGACAACTCATTCATGTCCCGCGCCACGAGGCCCCACCGCCATCTGATCTACACTCGAAATGCGATTACCACCGTGTGCATGCAACTCGCTCGCACTCTCGGCCCATCGCGCACATGCCTGGCCAGGCTGCAAGGGTTTCCTTCAGGATTCTCTTCACTCCCATCCTCAAAAGAGAGGTGGAAGCCGGCAGGGCCATGACATTTGTCTCTGCCTAAACGAAATCCGAAATTCTGCGGATGTGCAGGCTGGCAGAAGATCTCTCTTTTCTGAACAGCGTGCACCCAAACCCTCAGCGAACGCATTTCTCTGAGCCCCACTGGATGGTGGGGCAGACGCGGGTGTGCACACTGAAGTGTCCGTACGTGAACCTCTTGCCACACACACAAATATACTGACGCACAAACAGGGCTTTTATAGACTCTCTTTGGTGTTCTCGTGGACACAAGCGAATAGATACAAACATGGGGTTTGGCCCTCACAGCCATGGGCCACTCTGCAAACTGATAAGTGGTTTTTGCAAGGATGGGAAAGAGGAGAAACAAAGGTATAATTTTTCAGCCTTCACCTTGAGAAGCATTCATCAGTCTTTCTGTTGTATGACTCTCAGCCTTCTCAAGCACCCTCCAAACATACAAACACACTTCCTGTGTATCTGGCCAGGTGCCTTTTGCTCAGTGGAAGGCTCTGTTAGCCACAGAGAATGCAGAACATGGAGGAAACATGGGAATGGGAGAGGGTCGGGAGGGTTGGGATCTTTCTCTGTCCTGCTTATACCACTCCCCCATCATTGAAAGCCTCTTTGGGCCCCCCTCCTTCCCTCAAGAGGGGAAGTAAATCATAAGGGTTCCCCCTTCGGCATTTAAAATTTTTAAAAAATTCCCTTATTCTCAACTTTAATGTGGGCTGGGTATGGAAACGGAACTTGGGGACGATCTATTGCGCAGATGTGGCTGGGTCAGTGGCCTTCTGTGGAGGCTTTTGCCTTGGGGAAACTGCACAAGTCAGAACTTCAAGACAAGGCAAATAGGCACTGGGTGTCTGTCCCCAAACATCCATACCTCTGGCCCAGGAACGGAGGGCCGTTGGAGAAAGGGACTTCATTCTCTTCCTCCTAGATTCCCCCACCTACTTCCAGTCAGTCTACCTCCTGGCCATCCTCACCTGGATATCTATCAGGTTGGAAGAAATTCCTTAATTCTCAAAGGCAGAAATGAGTACCCCCAAACGTACAAGAACACAGATGTATTCAGACGTGCACACACATCACTCCACACTCACCACACCCAGCCCCTTTACCCACATCCTCACAACTCACCCCGCTGCCACTTCCTCACCCACATGCCCAGTCCTGAGCCCACTCCGAGTCTTCTGGACCCTTTACCCACCCATCTCAGCCAACATTTGCTCACTCCGAGCATTCACACATCTCACTTCCAGGCTTGCCAGGACACCAACCAGCCAGCAAGGTATGCTCATTTTCAGGAGGGGGAGGAGGGTGTGGGCCCGGGTGGGGGTCGTGGAGAGCGGACTGCGCTGGGTGCTGAGCATCGGGGCGCCAGGCCTGGCCTGGGGGAGGTGGGGGGGGGGACCAGCCAGCGCGCGCGCGGGAGCGCCGCCTAATCCAGCCAGAGCTCGTGGGCCGCGGGTGCATTTATCATCCCATTACTGTAACAAATCCGGGCTCCACTACATGAAAGGTAAAATGAATTACCGACGTTAAGCCGTCAATAAAGTCATTTCTGTAAATGGTGTCTCCAAAGGGCCGCCGCATTATTCAGCTGGCTTTATCAGCTGGCTGGAAATTACGTGGAGGAACCGGGCCGCGCGGCGCGCGGGGCCGCTCACTTTGATTAAGCGTCTTGCCAGCGCGATGTGACAGAGCTTTTGACCAGGGTTTTATTCACAGGCCTGTGATGAACGCCAAGCTGATCAGGCGGAATGAAGAGTAATTAAAACCTATAAATTATCTTCCGCAGCCCTTCTCGAGGCGTCTCCTGCAAGCGAGATAAGGCGTCGAGACCCTATTTACGGCGCTGAAAGGGACCACGGCGCACAAAAGCTACGCGGCTAAATAGGATATTGATAGTGTCCTAATTAGAATTTAATTAAGTACCCACGCTAGCTTGCAGGATAAAGATTTCAATTTTGCGAACTTAAATATAAATAAAATCCCACCCCCGTTTCGGGGAGAAAAGACGGGGGCGCCAGGAGATTTCGGGGCGCCCTTGGGTGGAGAACTGAAGAGGAGCCGGTAGACTCCAAGGTGGGGTTGGGGGGACAGCTTGGGAGGATTGAGGCGATCATGGTGGGTCTGCTTAGAGCAGCGCTCCCGAAAATGGTTCTGGCTGCCCCCAGGCCAACGAGCACGTCTAACCAGGAGCTCTGAGAACCTCGGGTAGAGGGGTAGAGGAAGACGCTCGGCTGGGCTGACTGATGCCGCCAATAATCAGAACTCCCGCTCTCCACCAGCCTCTCTGAGGAACTTCGGCTACTGCGATGGTTTTCGGCTTGTGATTTTCGTTTTATTTTCCTCCTAACCTTCTGTGGCTTTTCGGGGGCACGAGGGAATTATTTTGCATTGTCCTATATGACAATATCCCCAGAGAGCCTTTCTTCTCTGTCCCAGTTGAGGATGGCCGTCAGGGAGAACGGGTTGGCTGGAGCTCCAAGATAACATCCCTGAGAAGGCCTAAGTTGCCAGAGCCTTCCAAGCCACTCTCCGTTGCGGCAGGCCTCAGAATACAACCTGAGCCTGGCCTTCCAAAACAGCTGGGCAGGCAAAACCCCGCTGGTGCCCAGAGCCTCCTCTGCTCCCCCACCCCATCCCTGGCTACTGGAAAACTTTTAGGGTGCCTCGACCAGGAAACAGCAAAAAAAGACACCAGAGGTCTGGAGACTGTCTTCCTGAGTGTGGGAGTGGCGTGAGCCTCGAGGTCCCCCAAAGCTTGGGAAGAATCAGAGGCCTCCTGGGAGTCGGGGGCAACTCCAGGGAGCTCTGGGCCACCAGGGCAAACTCGTCCGCATGGTCAGCAGGCTAAGGGCAAACACTTCGGCTGAAGCACTTTCATTTGTTTGATTTCGCTTTGCAGGAATATCTCACACGGAGGTTGCCCTGAACCCAAAAGCCGTGCCTAGCGTGCCCAACTGCACCCTGACCTGCTTGGCCCAGGGGCCTTCCCAGGACAACTCTACGTTGCCCGGATGGCTTTGACTCCGGCCGCCAGGGAAGGAACAGGAGCCTGGCGTGCCCAGCGCTCAAGCTCTCTCGTGCCCTCTGGGCTTGTCTTTATGGAAGCAGGACAGCTCCTGTGGGTTGTCGAAGGTCCTGGATAGGGTAGGACGTGGGTACGGATACTCCGGAAAGGACACTCAACAGCTGGCCGGCAAGCACTGCAAAACCTACCAACAGACGGTGCTAGCTAGGCGCAGCTAGCCTCCGGGGTTTGTTATTTATGAAAAATAAACTATCTCAAAGTAACCAATTCTAGGTCTATTCCACATCTCCACATCTCGGACCCTCTTCATCTCAGCCCTCTCCCTACACACACACACACACACACACACACACACACACACACACACACAGCATTTCACCCTTCATAACAGAAAGAAGAAAAGGCTGAATTTCTTAGGCAAAGGGATGTAAAAGAGCCAGTCCCCTGCCTCCTGACCCTATGTCCGGCGCGCACGCACTCATAATCTAGCATTTCTCCAACAAGTTGTTTATGGAGTTGCTTCTCTATTTGCCTACACCCCGAAATCCACCCCTCCCTGGTCTCCTTTGCCCCTTCCTCCGTCCAGCCACGGTCGTGGCTTGAAAGAGGGGGAGGGGCTCGGGCGTGGGTGGGGGAGGGATGGCCGGACGCGCGGGGCCCTCACCGCGGCGCCCCCTCTCCGCCAGCGGCCGCCGCCCCCGGATTATTTATCCGCAAAGTCCCGCGTGCGCCCATTGGGCCGGGGCCCGGGTGTCAGCGCGAATCCTGGCTCGCTATTGGTCCCGCACACGTGCGGCCTGACTCACGTGCTTCCGGTTTGAAGGCAAAAAGTGTGCCTGGGTGATTTTTTTTTTAAGCGAGAGAGTTTGTGCAAAGATCCGAGCTGTCAGAGATTTGAAAAAAAAAAAAAAAAAAAAAAAAAAAAAA